>NW_026057580.1:116620268-116630268 GCF_023721935.1 Panthera uncia | reverse complement strand
TTTTGGGGATCGTTTTTGGGGGGAGCTGACCCGCTCACCCTCCCAAACAGACAGAGCTCCCATCTCCCTCCAGCCCCAGCTCGGCCGGCCGGGGTGTCAGGGAAATCATTAAGGGGGCATCCTGGCCTCTCCCGCCCACACCTGCGGGTCCCGGTCCCCTGCTGTAGTTTTATGGGCCGTGAGGAGGCAGGTTTGACGCCACGGGACGCAGGCCCTGCCAGCGGCTGCCGAGGAGTCAGCTCCCCAGACAGTAAAATGTAAAGCGGGGGGAGGGAGAGATAACCTTTGAAGTTCACAAAAAAGCCTGACTTTGACCACTTCCTTCTTCCTTTTTCAATTGGTGTCCCAGGTATGGTGAGAGGAGCCATCCGCTAACTTTACGAGGAAAGACCACTTGCTCCCAACACTTTAGGGCCACGGGATTCCCAGCATGTGAGTCCTCGGCCTCCTTCGATCCGGCCCATCTGCAGCGAGCAGAGGAGGAGGGTGTTTGAAGCCAAGCGGCGTGTGGGCGCCCAGAGGTGACACAGACATGTCTCTGGAAATGTGCGCTCACGTATATGCAAAGAGCATCTGGATTCAAGTTTAAGGTTAAAGGCGCGAACCCTCCCCGGGCCCCCCCCGCCCCCCGGCCGCCTTCCCCACGGGCTGACGCTGCTTGGGGGCTTCTCGGTTTCCTCCTGAGAGGAGGTGACGGGAATCTGGGCCACTGTATTTTCCCCTGATTTTCATCTCAATTTTGTTCTATTTTTTTTTTTAATTTTTTAACGTTTATTCATTTTTGAGAGAGAGAGAGAGAGAGAGAGAGTGCGAGTGGGGGAGGAGCAGAGGGAGAAGGAGGCACAGACTCCCAGGCAGTTCCCAGACCCCACGGTGGGCTGGGTGTCCCCCACGTGCTGGGTGTCCCCTGGCCGTCAGACACCAGCAAACTAACTAATAGTCCCGGGGGTCGACAGGACAAAGCTGTGCGGAGGGTGGAGGGCGTCCAAGAGGGACGGTTTCTGAGTCCGGTGGGCCGGGGGCGGGGGGGCACACAGAGGCTCGTCCTTTGACGGGCACCTAGAAGCTTTGCACACGAATCATCACATAAGAGCACAGAGTGGGACTGCTGAGTTGAGTGTGACGTCTTCACAGTCATGGTGACCTAAGCTGTCTTCTCGTGCACACCGTGCTAGCACCTGTCTTCACACTGTCCAGCACTGAGGGGTCCATAAAACCCGTTTATACCCACATTATAAATACTAGCGGTTGGTTTCGCATCCTTTATCGCTGGTGAGCTGGAACACGCTTTCACGGTCTCCTGGGTGTGTATTCCTCACGTCCCTCTCCCTAGCAGCCATCTCTGTGTGTGTGCCGGGGGGGCCGGAGGAGGGATTTTGATGGCCCGGTTTCTTTTTGCTTCCTAAGATCTCATCATCGCGCTATCAGCCCCGTGCCTGTCATAGAGGGGCAAAAAGTTACCGGTTTGTCATTTACCTTTCAGTGCTCGTGGTTTTCAAATTTGTGGGAGCCAACGATAGCTTCAATTCGGAGGTGATTGCAATGTTTCAATCTTTCCCTTTATGTCGTTTATCTTCCTAAAGCAAGTGGTATATAAGTATTGATCTGTATTGTGGTTTGTCACTTTGGCCGCACATTGGAGCCCCCTGAGGAGCCTGAAAACCTAGACGCCTGGGACCCGCCCGGGGGGTTTCACCACGCGGCCGCACTTGGAAACCCATTTATGTGGCGTGGTAATTTTTATAATTTCACTCTCTACATTTGCTTGCTCATGAGGTCGGAATCTGACCTTATATTGCCAAAATATTTAGCCGTTTTTCTTAAAGCCATTTGTTAGACAATTCATTCCCTACCAGATACTACCCTTTCAAAGATGTTTGAGTGTTTTCCTTTAAAACATTTTTTAATGTTTATTTCTGAGAGAGAGAGAGAGGAAGAGAGGGAGAGAGAGACAGAGTGTGAGCAGGGGAGGGGCAGAGAGAGAAAGGAAGACACAGAATCCGAAGCAGCTCCGGGCTCTGAGCCATCAGCACAGAGCCCGACGCGGGGCTCGAACTCACGGAGTGTGAGATCGTGACCTGAGCCGAAGTCGGACACTTAACCGACTGAGCCACCCAGGCGCCCCTGGGTATTTTTCTGTGTTTCGATTCTGTCCACCTGATTCCTGTGACAGTACTTTTCGGTATCGCAGAGGACGAATCTCCCATTGTTACTTTTTGAGATGTGGAGGTCACATGTCACTCCTAAATCGAGACTACCTGGAGGGAACCTAGAGGCTAACAATTCGTCGAGCCATCTGCATCGGGTGGCAGGCAGTTAATATTAAAAGCTGCTCTGTCTTCGAATCACTTACCGTGAATACGTTTAAAGGAAATGCACACATATTCATCCCCTGGCTTTTGGTGGCGCCCAGGCTTTCCCTTTGAGGCTGGGTCTGCTGACTGGTTCGGTGTGGTTTTCGTGCGTCCTCCATAACTGGATGTGTTGTCTGCGTCCTCGACTTCCCGTTGGTGATGGCGTCAGCGCCGGGGACGGCCAGCCCAAGTGCAGACGCCTTTCCGACTCGACGGTTCTCTCCCCTGCGCTGATTCGCTGGCTGTGTCTTAGGTGACTCACCTCCGTCACGTTTCCCCAAAGCGGTCAGCTTGATGGTTTTGTTTTTTCGGAAAGAACCCCCTTTTATAGTCCCATTTTACGAGGTTATGTCAAAGCTTCGCTGAATTCTAAAACCCGACTGTAACTGCGCTCGGCCTCAGTGGGGAACACACACAGACGGCTGATGACCATCAACCTGATGGTGGATAGAGCCACGCGGCCGCCCACGAGGGGCCTGCCGTGGGCTCAGCCTGACCTGGGACCCCTCGGTGTATTTCGAAGAGGGTCATGGGCTCAGCTGGTCGATGGGTTCAGTGGGGTTTTGGGGAGGTTCTGGGGCGCCCGTGGTGGGGAGGCAGCATGGAGGTAGGAAGCAAGCGTGGCCAGAAGAAGGTGGGCCAGTGGAAACCAGCACCTGCCCAGCTGTGGGGCTCTGGGAACGCTCCTTCTGTCTCTGCCACTCTCGTCCTGTGCCCAACGAGGGGGATGCCACAATCGCCGTGAGCATTCAGCGTAAGGGGGCTATAGTGCCTGCACCCCGGAACCTGGGAGTGACCCCTGCCATCACCCTCTACTCCCGCAACACCTGACGTACCCCAAGCTCGTTCTCATATCCCGAACTCGCACATCTCTCAGGCCCCCACACTCGGCCGGGCCCCCGTGACCTGGACCGGTGGCCTCCCTGTGTCCACTCTTGCCCCTCTCACACCAATTTTCAACTGGATAGTGATTTTAAAACACATCTAGGGATATCAGCCTCCCCTTCTAAACATCTGTGTCTCCCTCCCCCCCGCCCCCCCCCCTGCCCCTGGCTCTTATGATAAAGGTGGAAACCGTCATCCGTCCTGCTCTGTCCTCAGCTCTCATCTCCCTGGCCTCTGGGTGCTTGTGGTGGTGGTGGCTGATGGGGGGTGGACAGAGTGCTTCTCCACAGGGAGTCTGGTGCCCAAACTTCCCTCCGGCCCCCTGCTGGCCTAGCCTCACTCCTGGGGGGGCGGGGATTGTCCTCCTCCAACACACTGGGTTCTCAGGCCTGGGGGTCTCCTTCCTCAGGGACACTCACTCAGCTGTAGGCGGGGTTCTGTGGTTACCTGGTTACCATCTGTCTCCCCTGGGGGACGGTGGGCCCCATGGCGAAGGAACCCTGTCACTGAGCGAACGCTCTACAGAAAAGCTTCAAGTTTCGGGAGTATTCTCAACCGGTCCTGAGTCAACTGCTCTCCATCAACCTTAATCCTTGGTAACAAACTGTCACGGTTTCGGATCATACCAAATTGCGGCTTATTTGTAATTATATTAGACTTCTTTCTCCCCCGTTGAGCTCTGGCAGGGAAGGTGAGGCCGGCTTTGATCTGGGAGCAGGTATGTTAATGCCGCAGCTACAGGAAGCCCTCGGGATTGCCGCCCACCCCGCCCCACTCCTGGCCTCCACGCCATTTATCTGCCCGGCCAGATTAAGGAGACCAACTTGAAAGGCGCAGGCACTTGGTCATATTTACATCAGCTGTATCCATTCTAAGGAAAAAAAAAAAACTTTATGGGGGAAAGAAAAAGCCTTAGTGACTCAGGGGTTCGTTAGAATCCCCGGTTAGTACAAGGTTTGGGACTTCTTATTCGTGTATTTTCCAGGGGTCTGCAGGCTTTTTCGGTAAAGGGCCCAGGGTGGGGGTGGGGCGCGTCTACACTCCTCTTTATGGGGGCTGCTCAGCCCATCGAGTCTCATTGCGGGGGGGCTTCGAGAACCACCCGCCCCCGCCCGCTTTCCTCCCACACCCCTCCCACAGCACGGCAGAGGAATCTTCCTGATGGGACCACTTGAGGGTCTAAGTCCCCCCTCCCCACAGGGCTTCCCAGGTACCTGGCCGCCTCCGGCCCCCCTGCTGTCCCGCAGCCACTCCCCTCTGCTCTCCCAGCACTGGCACTCACCCGGGCCCTCCCCCCCCTGCTGCTTGCAGACCCCTCCAGGGCGGAAGCTTAGATTCCCACGTATCCCCTCAAAACGTGGTGGGAACAGAAACTCTGGGTGGAGGGGCACATGTCTGTCCCATGGCACTTTGCACGCGGGAGCTTGGGGATCTGTACCCCGTGGCCTGGTGCACAGAGGGCCGGCCACCCCGCCACGGTGATTGCTGTTGTGGCAAGAACACCCTCCCCTTGAAAGGGGACAAAAGCTTGAGATTCAAGTGTGGGAGTCAGTGTTCTCCAAAGTAGGGTGCTCTCCGTTACCCATTTGGGGGAGAAATCTTCTATTCACGTTTTTTAATTTTTTTCTAAAAATAAAAAAAAAAGTGTGAAGTGTCGCTGATATTTAACCTACCGGCAGAGGCTGGGGGCCTGTCCTATGTCATCAGTCACAGACAGGGCGCCGTGGCGGGGCCGAGATTCGTGGGGCCTGGAGCGCACACTTTCCAGAACAAAAGGGGTACTTGGGGGGTTCGTTAATGAAAAGACTCGCACTGTACGTGACATGCTGAGGCCGCCCGGTGGGACAGCCGTGCTGCCATCACTCACTGCAGCTCTTTGGGACACGCTGTGGCTTTCACGGTTGGGTAAGCGAGCGTACAGATTATGCTTCTTCCACACCCCTCGGTGCCGCCCCCCCCCCCCCCCAAGGCAGTGGGAAACCACAGGAAATGCCAAAAAGAAAGCCTTTGGGGCCTAGGCTGAAACCTTGGTCAGTTTTATGAAGCCGGGGACTAGGCACGACAATCGAATCAGAGGCTAAGTCAGGAAAAAAATGACAAAAGCCCTGTTGAAAATGTAGATTCATATCCTAATCTCCCAGGGGGGCAAAATCCCCCTGGGTGCACACCGTGCTTTGGGAGACTGGCGAGTGACCCCACAAAACCTTGGTGACTTAGCAAGACATTTAAAGGGGAGGATGGGGTGGGTGCACCTGGGTGGCCCAGTCGGTTGAGCCTCTGACTTCAGCTCCAGTCACGATCTTGAGATTCACGAGTTCGAGCCCCGCGTCCGGCTCTGTGCTGACAGCTCAGAGCCTGGAGCCTGCTCCACTTTCTGTGTCTCCCTCTCTCTCTCTGCCCTTCCCCAGCTCCCGCTCTGTCTCTGTCTCTCTCAAAAATAAATAAAAACATTAGAAAAAAAATTTTTTAAGTAAATTTAAAAAAGCAAACCAAAATATGTCAGGATTGTCAGAATGGCATGTGCCATGACACGGGCTGTGGTCACGGCGTCTCGTGCCACACAGAGGCTACTGGTCACGTCTACGAGGGGTACTTGGAAGATTTCAGTGACAGGTGAATCACACGCCTTTATTCTATGCAGAGAAGGTGACCTAAATTTGCCGGCGTTTTCTGTGTGACAAATGACTGGTAGATTGCAGAGGGTTAAAAAGAAAAGCCTAATCCACATCCTTCAAGGTAAAGACAGAATGATCAGTTTGTGACTTATTTGTTTTAATTTTTTTTTTTAATGTTTATTTTTGAGAGAGACAGAGGTCAGAATGCGGGTGGGTTAGGGGCAGAGAGAGAGGGAGACACAGAATCCGCAGCAGGCTCTGGGCTCTGATCTCTCAGCACAGAGCCCGACGCGGGGCTCGAACCCACGAGCCGCGAGATCACGACCTGAGCCGAAGTCGGACGCGCAACCGACTGAGCCACCCAGGCTTCCCCAATTTGTCATTATTAACTGTAGTCCACAGCGGACTTTAGGGTTCACTCTTGGTGTTACACATCCTACGGGCTTCGACACCCGTGCCACGTCACGTATCCAACGTTTGAATATCACGCACTTTCCCTGCCCTAAAAATCCTCTGTGCTCTGTTCACCCCTCCCGCCCTCAGTGCCTGGCACACAGGGATCCTGTCACCGTCTCCGCAGTTTAGCCTTTTCCAGAATGGCGTGTCGCCGGCGTCATGCAGGGCACAGCCTTTTCAGATTGGTTTCTTTCACTCAGTGATACCATTTAAGGCTCCTTCGTGTCTTTCCGTGGCTTGATAGTTCATTTCTTTTGAGCACTGAATAATATGCTGTTGTGGGGCAGCGCCACGGTTTATGTATTCATTTACTTAGTGAAGAACATTTTGCTTACTTCCTAGTTTGGGCAATTAGAAATAAAGCTGCTATAAACATCTGTGTGCAGCTTTTCACGGGGACAGAAGCTACAGCCCCTTTGGGTAAATACCAAGGGGCCCAAAAGCCAAATCTTATGGTAAGAGCATGCGTAGTCGTGTAAGAAACCGCCCATCTGTCTTCCGCGTGGCCGCACGATTTTGCACGCCCACCAGCAGTGACAGTTCCCGCTGCACCACAGCCCTGCCGGCATTGGGTGTCATTAGTGTTGCAGATTTTGGCCATTTTGGCCTTTCTAACAGGTGGGCGGTGCTAATCAATTTGCATTTCCCTGAAGACATGACCTGATCATTTGTTCATGTGATTATCTGCCGTGGGTTTGTTTTCTTGGGTCAGGTGCCTGCGAAGATCTTTGGCGCATTTTTTTATCTTTTTATTTTTTTAAGTTTATTTATTTATTTTTGAGAGAGTGGGGGGAGGAGGGACAGAGTGAGAGGGAGAGAGCGAGAATCCCAAGCAGGCTCCGATCTGTCAGCACAGGGCCCGAGGTGGGGCTCGAACTCACAAACCGTGAGATCGTGACCCGAACTGAGATCAGACGCTCAACTGAGCCTCCCAGGTGCCCCTGGCCCATTTTTTAATTGTATTGTTTTCTTGTTAAGTTTTGAGAGTTCTGTGTGTCTTTTCAAGGCAAGTCCTCAGGTACATTTTTGCACACATTTTCTCCCTGTTTCTGTTTGTCTCTTCAGTCGGCTACTGTCTTTCATAGAGCAGAGGTTTGAATTTCACCGAAATCCAGCTTACCAACGTTTTTCATGGATTGTGCTGCCTTTAGCGTAGTATCTGAAAAACTTATCACCAACCGAGGTCACCTAGGTTTCTCCTGTGGGATCTCCTAGGGGTTTCGAGGCTTTCACTCTCCTTGTGGGTCCATGATCCATCCCGAGCTTGAGTCTGAGCTCTGTATCGAGATTCTTTTTGCTTTCACATGGATGTTCGATTGTTCTATTTCTTTTTTCTTTTTTTTAAGTTTATTCTTGAGAGAGAGAGAGAGAGAGAGAGAGCGCTCGAGTACAAGTGGGGGAGGGGCAGAGAGAGAGAGGGAAACAGAATCTGAAGCAGGCTCTAGGCTCTGTCAGCACAGAGCCCGATGCGGGGCTGGAACCCATGAACCGTGAGATCATGACCTGAGTCGCATTCAGACGCTTAACCAACTGAGCCCCCCGCCCCAGGGGCCCCTCGGTTGTTCCATTTCTTGAGAAGACTATCTTCTCTCTGTTGAATAGCCTTCACTCCTTTGTCAAAGATCAGTTGATGTGTTTGTGTACGTCTGTGTTTATTCTGTCCCATTGGTGTGTTTGTCTATTTGTTCACCAAGAACACATCATCATGATTTTTGTATCCTTACTAAATCTTCAAGTTGCATAGTTTCCACCCTCTGACTTTGTTCTTCTCTTGTGCTATTGTGATGGCTATTCGGGGTCTTTTGACTTTTCTTTCTTTCTTTTCTTAAATTTATTTATTTTGAGAGAGAGAGAGAGAGAGGCCGAGTGAGAGGGAGAGAGAGAATCCCAAGCAGGCTCCAAACTGTCAGCGCAGAGCCTGACGTGGGGCTCGAACTCAAGAACTGTGAGATCATGACCTGAGCTGCAGTCAAATCGGAAACTTAACCAACGGAACCCTGCAGGTGCCCTGCTCTGTACTGTGTTGTGTGTGGTTGTTCTAGATATTACAGTCTACACGTGACTTATCCCACACTCCTCATATCAAAGACTTAACATTTCGAGCGAAGCATCAAATGTTTCCTTCCGTTTAGGTCCTTTTATTCTTTCCACTTTTTAAAAAGATTGGATTTCCTCTACATACACTGAGCGCTGCATCAGGTAGTGTTAAAAGATTTGTTTCAACCATGAAGTCTGATTTAAGAAACTCATGAGAATTGTACTCTATTATTTCACCCCTATTTCCCCCCAATGCATCAGTCTGCTAGGGCCCCCATAACAAAATAGTGCAGACGGGAGGGATTAAACCGCAGGAATTTCTTTCTCAGGGTACAAGAGGCTGCGAGTGCAACATCAAGGTGCCAGGAGGGCGGCTTCCCAGCGAGGCTCTCCTCCCGCCCTGCAGACGGCCGCCTTCTCCCTGCCTCCTCACATGGCCTTTCCTCTGTGCGAGCGCACATCCTCATAAGGACACCAGTCCTATCGGGTTAGGGCCCCACCCTTATGACCTCAGGTAACCTTAATTACTTTCTAAAAGACGCTGTCTCCAAATATGTCACATTGAGGGCCGGGACTTCGATATGTGAATTTGGGGGAACACAATTTGGTTCATAACACTCGCCCCCTTTTTCCCTTTCTGCAAACAATATCGAGCGCCTCGAGAACTCACGGGCCATCCTCGTGCAGGCAGGTGGATCTCTGCGTGGTTTCATTTTCCCTGTGTGTGGCTGAAGTGAGCGCTGTTTGAATACTTAAATAATTCCTTTTGATTGAGTCTGATTGTCATCCTAGGAACAGGCATGTTGCACCTTTCTGATATAGACGCATTCTCGAAGTTAACGTCCCCTTCTCTTAGTCGGCTGGATCTCAATATAACCTTAGCACATTATCCTCACCGGCGTATCGGAGCCACTGGTGAAATTTGAATCGAGTTGTAAATGAGACAATAGCATTACAGCAATATTCAATTCCTAAATTTGGTCATTTTGCTAAGGTTATATGAAAGCACGACCTTTTTACTGGGAAGCATATGATGAACTATTTAGGGGTAAAGGGTCATTATGTCTGTAACTTTCTCTCAGATGATGAAGTAATAATAATAATAATATAATTATATCTACAATGTATGTATATGTAAGGTAGGTATCATATATATGCATGTATATGAAAACCCACATACAAAAGGAGAGAAAGAGAGACCCGAAACATGTATTTCATGTGACGCACAATGCGAAAAAAAATGTTTACAACGGATACATCTGACTGAAGGACATATAGGAGCTCATTATACTATTCCTGTAACTTACGCATAAGTTTAAAACATTTTTCCAAACAAACAGTCAAAACATTTCAGAGTTAAAAAGACAACCCCTCCCCTCCCTGCAACTTGACCTGGGGGTATTATATAGTCCAAGATATTAAAAGTAGGATGAGGTCTATTTTTTTTCTTCAGTATATAGTGTTATCAGTAAAGACAGATTGAAAACAAAATCACACTACTAATTCCAACTGGCCAATAGTCGGTATGTGTCTCCAAGTGCAGAAAGCAGCTCAACAGAATTTGGTGTTTCCGTCGATTCCCCCGGAAGATTTGGTGATATTGGTTTTTTTTTTTTTTTTTGGGACAGAGAGAGACAGAGCATGAACGGGGGC
>NW_026057580.1:116594493-116620168 GCF_023721935.1 Panthera uncia | reverse complement strand
CCAACGTTTTTTATTTATTTTTGGGACAGAGAGAGACAGAGCATGAACGGGGGAGGGGCAGAGAGAGAGGGAGACACAGAATCGGAAACAGGCTCCAGGCTCCGAGCCATCAGCCCAGAGCCTGACGCGGGGCTCGAACTCACGGACCGCGAGATCGTGACCTGGCTGAAGTCGGACGCTTAACCGACTGCGCCACCCAGGCGCCCCAGGTGATATTGTTTAAGGTGGCAGAAGCTGTGAGAAAAGTGTGCTCATCATGAACCATTGATGAGCTTGTTGTGAATCACAGATACGCAGTTTGAGACGGAGATTGGAGGTAAATAAACTTTGTGCCCCCAAAGATCGGAAGGCTATCAACTAGACCCAGGAGCACATGAGGCAAGTCAGATGTCTCTCACATTACGGTGGGTGGCTGTGTAAAACACCTGAAAACCCGGACAAGTGCTTGGGAACGGACATGACCAATTTGGCGGACGACGTCAGCACAGCCAAAATTCCACAACGGGGTGAGAAAGTGAAAACCTGCAACAAACGGGAAGGTCGTAAGTGACCGAAGATCGCGACCAGAAGTGTTTGAGAACGTTAACCAACTCTGAGATACAAACGCTTCTAGAATAAAAGGAGGAAATAAAATACGTGAAGACCTTTGCTTCAGGTGTGACCTTTTACATGAGAATGGGACATAGTCGGGGACAGTGTAGCTGCCATGAATTGCTTGGAGCCCACGCTCAGCTTTATGATTTAAGAAGCATTACATCAAACTTTCAAAAACCCTACTTAAGCATGTAGAACACGAGAACATGCAAAATCTTCACCGTAATTCCCAAACTGAGCCGAGGCCATCGGATGGCAGCTCGCCAGCAACTTGAGGCTTCCGTCCGAAGTGGCGAACGTCCAGCAGAGAACCGCGGAAGGCTGAGGAAGAAAAGACTCCTCCCCAGCACCCTCCTTGGTTCACGCGGGGATCCACCAGCTGGGTACTGATGAAGGAGGAGGAGAAGAGGAGAGGAGGGGGCGTGAAGAGGGGAAGGGGAAGACGAGGAAGACAAGGAAGAGGAATTGGTAAATGAAAAGGAGGCGCGCAAGCAGAGAAGGGGTGCGTCCGGTAAGGCATTGCAACTCCAACTAAGTAAACAAACATCTTCCAGGGAAACTTTCCCAACGTAGATTTAATCACTGATCGTCGCCAACGGCGACCTCTCTACCGATCAAGCCATCCAAAGATCAAACACTCCCACAAATGGAGAGATTATGTGACCATCAGTGACAGTGGCTTATCACCCAATGAGATCCTCTAAAAAAAAAAAAAAATTGTCGCTAGGATCGAGTCACTTTGGCATCCACACCGGGGGGTGGGGGGGGGGGGGGGCTGAGCTCAAACCCAGAACTGCACGTTAGGACGCCTAGACAGGCCTTTGCTTTCTCGCTCACCCCTCTCCCCCTTGCTGAGGGACAAGGGAACCCCCGTAAGTGACAATGTGCATTTCCAGGGCAGCTGAAACAAAACACGTTATTCTGAGGTTGAAGCAAACATGTGAAACGTAGAGTAAAAGAACAATTTGCAAGAATTTTTAGTGAAACATATGATGTCAAGGAAATGTTGCTCTTGAAGTGGGATGAGTCCCTGGTGCCGTGGGGGGCGAGCCTGCTTCCCGCTGACATCAGTGGGGCCTTTTGGAAGCTTCACCCAAAAGTTCCCTTACATATAGTTGTCCCGAGCTCCGTCACATTGCCATTGGAACTCACAAGGGGGCCGGAAAACACGGTTTCTTTTCAGCTGGGCGCCTCGCCCCCCCACAGCGTGGCTGGGGCCCTGTTAGTTAAGGAAGACACGGGTGACAGGCGTTGGGTCCTTAGCCAGCAGCGTTGGCCACCTCGGGAGAGCCCCTGCCACTTGCTGGGCCTGGCGGTGGCTTCGCGCTGGACACTGGGAAATGGGCATCGAAAGCCTGCGACGGGTACCGAGCACTCAGTGACGCTGCTGCAGGTGGCCGGTGCTGAGGGGGCGGGGCTTTGCCAGAGTGACCTTGTTTATGTTTATTCTTGTTTCATTTGCTTTGCTCATGTGCTTTGCTTGGTTTGTTTCCCATAGGCCCCTCGAGTCCCATTGTAAATAATCCCGCAGCAGGCCTGCCCTAGGCGAGCGACAGGTGCGGTGATGTTGTGAACTTAGGCGTCCCCACCATTTCTGTATTTGAAACATTTAGCTGTCCCTGTGTCACCATCGGGTGAATGAACCATAAAAGGCTTTAAAATCTCATCGGCCCCCTGGATTTTTCTGTCTTTTTTTAAGCCCCGAAAATCATTCTTCATTTCAGTCTCGGAGTGGGGCTTACCTTACCGAAGACTTCACCCTCGCTGCGTTTGATGTTCTCTTGCCACATTTCGTCTCACTTGTCACTAAAGTGGATTTCTCCTTTGCGTACTGAAATTCTATTTCTGAGACCTTCCAGTTCCGGAATTTGTCCAAAACTCTTGCTTTTTTATGGTAAGGACTTAGGAAACAAGAGAATCGGAAGTGTCGAATTGCTTTGTTACGTAATAGGCCAATGCGCCTTGAATTTCACGCCACACGTGTCATGACGTTGACCTTCTTTTTGCTCCGAACTGGCCTTTGCTATAAAACATTAATGTATAAATAAGTAGGCTCCAGTATACTGAGGAATAAAAGTACAGGAAATTCTTTATGTTCGCATAAAGATCCTGTTGTGCTCTAAGTATGGGAGTGACGTATACTGCTTGGAGGGTGTGGGCTGGGTGGAGCGATGGCCGGCATTGGGGCTGCGTTGTCCCTGTCTTGCTTGGTGTGTGTGGCCCCCTCCCCCCACCCCAGCCCCGTCCCGCCCCCAGCCGCCCTTCAGGGGTGTTTGGGGGTGTGGCCGAGTGCACGCTTCTGCACCCACATTCTATGTTGTTAACACAATTCAGCGGGGTACCTTTTAAAGGTCCCATTGGCTTTATTTGGCGATTCACGAATCGGGCAGCGTCCCATCGAGCAGACAGAGAGGAGCTCTGAGGAGCTGGACAAAACGGAAGGCTTACGGGCAGAAGAGAGTGGGGACAAGAAACTGATAGGAGTCAAAAAAGCACACTTTCCCTCGGGGACGGCAGATGTCTAGCAAGTACCTAATGGTAGTTAGTGCTGGTCAGGCACTTCCTCACGGGCGGGCTGAAGTCTCCGTTTCCCGGAAAGCAGAAACCCCACCGAAGTCTCAGTTTGGTGACGTGGGGCTTGGCGTAAGTGACTCCATTTTGAGCCTTTTTGTTTAAATAATGTCTGCATCCAATCTCATGCTTCCAGCGGTTGTACCATATTCCGTGGTGAGCGTTCCACCCCGTTTTTCTTACCTGCTCTCACTGGGTGGCTTACGTCCGCAGAGATGACACCAAGGGCAAGAGCAAGTGGCCCGGAGAAGCCAGCGCGGCAGCATCAGATGAAAGAGCGCCAGGCCAGGGACCCCGCACAGGGCAAGCCCGGGGCGTGCAGGCCGGGGTGACGTGTGGTCACGGGAAGCGGGAAGAAGGTCCTGGAGGCAAGAAGGGGCCAGATCAGACCGCCAGCCTCGTGGCGAAGGGTCCCCGGGAGCTGAAAGGCAGAAACGGCCAATTACCCTTATCAGCCAGCATGTATTAAACGTCCCTAGGTGCCAACATGTCACCCACCGCGCACCTTGGCGGGGTGCCGTGGCCTCTGGCGGGCCGGCGAGACGCACGGGGCGTGAGTCGGTCATCACCCAGAGGGACAGGACAGAGGCCCGGAGCTGCATTTCAACCCAGAAAGACCGAGTTCCGGATGCACACGCCCCCGCCCCCCTGCACAGTCAACGGCAAGGCCGAGCGGAGGGCAGGGGGAGACGGGGGCCCGCCACACAGATTTTGCCTGGTTTTCCCCTGGAGATGATTCGAGAGAAAGAAATAGACAAACCCGAAGGAAGACTAGGGAGCGGCATCCCCAAAGCCTGCGAGCCAGCGAGGAGGAACCAGTACGTGCTCTGATACGACACACGATACTGACGTGTAACCGGGTGGCTGGCATCGTGCGTAAGGCACAGTGAGGCCAGTGCCGGTGCTGTCCAACCAGAGGGCCTGAATGGCGGGGGGCAGCATGTAGGGGCGACAGGGGTCACCGAAACGTGGGTGTGGCAACAACCCCGCGCCCCATTTGCAATCTTGGCCTTACGTTCCAGGGGGGACCTGGCCCCCGTCGAGGCGCAGACGTGAGGCAAGTTTCCCAGTTTTTAAGTTGTGGCGGAAATCGGAAGGCCTCCGCGTGGCTGAGGGCATCACCGATCTGCGGCACCGAAGGGTGTGTGTAAAAGCCTGTCTCCTGTTCCCTCTCAGGACCTTCTTCCTCGGCTGGTGGAATCCAGGATAAAGTGGGATAAATCCAGGATAAAGCAGGACGTGGCAGAGAGGCCGGCCCGAGGCCAGGACCAGGTGAGCTGCTCCCGGACACCTTTGCTTGCCTCTCTCACCTCTTTCCGCCCCGGCCCCCCGTCCAGTCGGGCTGTCCGTACCGGAGAGAAGGCCCAAGGCGCTGGGGGTTCAATGTGGAATCTAGAAGAACCCATAGTAGAGAAGAAAAAAATGAAAGGATTCAGACAAATGCTTTTTCTTCTTGTTTTTTCGGTTTTTTTCTTTTTTTCCAGACAGATGCTTTCTTTATCCTGAGAATAGTGACAGAGCCCAGCTGAGTGTTGGGTAAAGGTGACCGTCCCACCCGTGTCTCCACTGACTGAGGCCAGACTTATCTTTACCAATCACAAAGCCAGATAGCTGGGCTTAGTTTCCTAAAGCATGTCAAGATTACATCAGTATAACCTGAGAAACAGTCGGCCTTCTTAAGGTGCATGCGACTTCTTGAAATTCATGAAACGAAATGAACAAACTTTCCCCCAAGGACTGCCCATCATGGATTATGAGCTAGAATTGGACTCTGTTTAATACGTACAGGCTATGGGTTAAGGGGCTCGGCTGCAGAATGCTCCCAAACTCAGGAAGGGGTAAAGACACACACCTGTAATATGCACTCACACGCGCAAGGACGCACAAACTTACACGGCTCACGGAGGTGCGCCTGTTGTCTGTCGGATGAGGGACCCTGACGGGATGATGTTCTTGGCGGCCCATCCTGCCTCTAACATTCTGTGAATATATATGATCTAGAAATCCAGGGATGTGTTTATCACCACGACCCCGACAGCACAACCACACCAGAAACACACACATGCGCTTACTTGGGCCTTTAATTTAGAAAACAAAACGTGTCCTATTGCTAATAGAGTCTACCTTTAAGTTGGATTGTTTTTTTAAAAACGTATTTATTTTTGAGCGGGGGAGGGGCAGAGAGAGAGGGAGACCCAGAATCCGAAGCAGGCTCCGGGCTCCGAGCTGTCGGCACAGAGCCCGATGCAGGGCTCGAACTCACGGACCGCGAGATCATGACCTGAGCCGAAGTCGGCCGCTTAACCAACTGAGCCACCCAGGGGCCCCTATAGTTGATTCTTAAAGCAAAGAATACAGTGGCAAGTTGTTGCCATATGTTTGGGGCTGTCCAAGAAGACCGGTTTGTTTTCCTGAGCCGGACTCGGCTGTACCAGGGTTCCCCAAATGTGCTGAGTCATCGCGGTCACGGGGGCTCTTGGTAAAAACGTGCAGTTCTAGGTCTTTCCCCGAAGACTCAGATTTAGTTGGTCTGTGTTGGGACCCAGGAATCTGTGCTGTTATCAAGCTCCTCGGGTAATTCCTGTGAATGCGGTGATAAGGCAAGTCTGGGACACCCTGAACGGAGTAACCTGCTGTCTCTACTGGTACCCGATTCTGTCTGGACGTAAAGTTCAAGGACGGGTCATGATCGTAGGCGTCTCCGTTGGAGCACTGACTGAGGGTGTGCTTTGCTTTATGTGTAATAATTTCTGCACCAAGGACCGCTGGGGCTTGAAAATGCTCTGCTGTGCGTCCTTCTGGGGCCCCTCATATTCCTACGTGTTCTTATTTCTTGTTTTTCCATCTGTTTGAAATTTTCACAGACCTAATAGTCTTTCATTTGGGATTGAGTTGGATGTAACTTTCTAGCTACTTGTATGGGTTTTTTTTCTCCTCGTTTTCTTAGAGGGGTGCAGTTTATGTGACTACGTTTGGATTTTTAAAATATTATCTCAAATATTATACTTGATAACACCCTTAATTGTGCTTCAGTTAATATCATCCACTTTTTTTGTTTTTTAAGTTTATTTATTCTGAGAGAGACAGAGAGTGAGCAGGGGCGGGGCCGAGAGACAGGGAGAGAGAAGGAATCCCAAGCCGGCTCCACACTGTCAGCATGGAGCCCGAGGCGGGACTGGAACTCACGAACCGTGAGATCATGACCTGAGCTGAAACCAAGAGCCAGACTGAGCCCCCCAGACGCTTCAGTCCATTTGCTTTTTACCAGCCTGAGCCTGGGTACCTCGCTGTCTGTCGGACTCCTGCTTTTCGGTAGAATTAGCCTGCTCTCACGAACTAACTTATCCTGGAGGACCAAGGCCAAGGAGTCCAGGTCTTTGCAGCATGCCCAGAATATTTTGACACGCATCCGAAAGCAGAAGTGTAAACCAGGAAGGATTTGTGCTGGATTCGCTCGTCTTGAGAAGCAGCCCAGTGTGCTGCCCGGGTGGGATAGATCGATCTGTGCGTTAGAGATGTAAAGAGGGAGAGAGAGGAACCCGTCCTCGGCGGTTCTCAATTCCAGCCGTGGAGGCAGGACATGAACAGAAACAAGCATAAAACGTTTGTTTCAGAACAAGACGGTGTGTAAGTCAGAGGAGAAGGAATCCCGAAGCAAAGCATACCTTCGCCGCTTCCGTCGCATGTATTCTGCTTCTCTCGCCAACACGGACTTCTCCAGGAGGTGAGTTCCTTCCTGAATGTGCGGGTGTATGTGGATTTTCTAAACAGTACTTTGCAAACTCATATTCGCTGCCTTGTCACGGATCCACGAGAGAATCGTCACTCTACATAGTGGTAGCACACTGTTCCCCAGTAAAAGAAGGGTCACAGGGGCGCCTGGGGGGCTCAGTCGGTTGAGCGTCCGACTTCAGCTCAGGTCACCATCTCGCGGTTCGTGGGTTCGCGCCCCGCGTCGGGCTCTGCGCTGACGGCTCGGAGCCTGGAGCCTGCTGCGGATTCTGTGTCTCCCCCTCTCTCCGCCCCTCCCCTGCTCACGTCGTCTCTGTCTGTCTTTCAAAAAATAATAAATACACATTAAAAAAAAAAAGATGTCACAAAGGCCAATTGGCAAGAAAGAAGCCGTCAGAGTGCAGATCTAAACAGTAAACCGGAGTAACCCCTGCTCTATGAGATCCTCGGGGACCATAGGAAGTAGCCCTGGGGGAGGGGATCCTTACCCTTGAGGATTGTATAATCATTCCGTCGCGGCTGGAAATTGCGAAAGCATCTTACTGGCACAAACTGAAAACCAGCGTTGCTCTCCCAGACACGCATACGCCAGCAGAATGGAGCTAACCCTCACAAGGCACCAGGGAACCCGGGAGCGGGCCGCTTGGTGAGCGGTGTGCCCCCCGCCGGGCACAGCGTACGTGCAAGGCCAAAACGTGCGGGGCTGCATAATTGGTGGACGAGGCAAACGCAAAACCAAATGTTAGGAAAGCGCACTGGAACAATGGCAAAAGAGAGACAGAGGAGAGGAGTTGTTAAAACCTCTCCATCATCTGCCCCGCGTTCCAACCCCGAGGGCTTTCCCGGGCCCCTCGGTAACAGAGGCAAGCTAGTGTCTCCTGGGACAGGGAACAGGCATGGGGGTGACAGAAGAGACCACGTTCTTGAAGTCAGAGCCTCTTTCAAAGCGAAGGCTCCCTTCTCTTCTGCAGAACCCCACACGCTGAGCATGCCTCACCCCAGGCCACCACGGGGATGTTTCCCATGAAGCGGTTTAACAGACGGCCCCGCCCGCCCGACTGGAAGAATCCTGCAGATTTCTTGCAGCAAAGGAGTGAGTTTCTGGTTGTTTGCAGGGAAGAGCGTCTCCCTTTTAGGGGCCAATTCAGCTCCGGCCATTAGCATTTGAATCGGTCCACCAGGCTGTTTTGATTGAAGAGAGAAACACAGCCTTTGTTGCTGTGATTTAGGGGCGTAAGTAATTTTCCAACCCCCTTTAATCAGTTCACACAGTTGGGGAAATGGTAACATATAGGAAGGGTGTGGTCTGGCCTCGGAAATGCAGATGGGGCTCCTGTCCGGAAGGTTCCCCGTGGCAGCTCCTGGCCCTGCCTGCGGCCGCTCCCTGAGCTCTGGGGACCCCCCCCTCCAGGGGCCGCCTGTCCTTCCCACCAAAAATTGGCTGAATGTCTTCAACACGTTCTCTTTGTTTGGGTTAAACCGACTCAGGTAATCACAGAAACCCAAGGGGCCTCGTCTTCCTGGGCTGACTCGTGCTTCCGGCACACGGATATGGGCCAACCCGGGGGTCCCGTCCGAAACGTGACGGGACGCTGGGCTCCCTGGGTTCACCGGGCCACTTTACAACCTGTCACTGACTCGCTTAGCAGACGTGCTTCTGTGGCTGAGAAAACCCGCCAAACTTTAGGTTTAAAGAGGGGAGACGGCGTCTTGCAAGATCCCGTTGGCCTCGTTTTCCTGCCGCACCTTTGCTCATCTCGTGCGTGTAGACGCGTGGCGGTTTAGGCTTCGTAGCAAGGCAGCGCCTGGGGACGACCTAGCTGGGAAAAGCAAGGTCTTCTCGAAGCTGCTGCCCGTGCCGCCGGGCTCAGAGCCGAGTTTCACGCGGCATGTTGGTATCTCCGTGGACACTCGGGCAGAGGCCTGGGCCGAGCCGGGTGCACTTCTCAGCGCTCCGAGGCTTTAGCTCCGTGGCCCGACGGAGAGTGATGGGTTGGCTGAGTATCCCCCCCCGCGCCCCTGCCGCCCCCAGCGTTGACCAAACACCCCCGGAGGACGCCCGAGCCCTGAGGCCCCACGAAGGGGGGTGCACCGGGACCCCAGACGGCCGTCGGGGGGCGGGCCTTGGGCTCCAGCCGGGAAGGAGCTGCAGTGGTAGCCGTGGAGGCGACGGGAGGAGGCGACGGGAAGATGCTTCACCCCGCTTGGCCCAAGACCGGAGTCAACGACGACACGTTTGCCCCAAAACGTGCCTTCAGAGGGCACCCGCGCCCACCCAAACACACTCTGCCCGCTACCTTGGCTACCGTATTTGCGAGCCACCTTTCCCTCCGCGGGCGAATTCCCTCTCTGAGACTGGGTTCCAGTCTCCCTTTACCTCTTCCCTCCTGTCAGCTAATCCATCACCTCCTCCAGGAGGCATTCCCGGACTCCTCTACCTCTCTCACTAGCTCCTGCCTCAACTGAGGCTGAACTTGTCCCTCGGCGAGTTACGTTCTTCGGCTGTCGGAGCTCTCAGTGCCTCCGAGGCGGGTACCGCGGCGCCTAATCACCTCGTGTCCTCCCGTCGCCGGGCCGGGGTCCTTTTCCAAGAAAAGCAAAGAGTCAAGCAGCTGTTCCCCGGGAGCTGATGAAAGGCCATGTTTGTTTCTTCGTTGGCGTTTGCTGTGTCGTGTGCACAGGGACAAATGGCAGGAGGGGCTTTCAGGCACCTGTCTCATCCCAGCGGGAGAGGCACCCGTCCTGCTCCTGCGCCCGCTGGTGCCCCCAGCCCTGCCCGGAGCCCCCGGGGCCTTGCTGTGGGGCTCACCCTGTGCCCTGCTTCACCTGGCCTCACCAGGAGGAGCACCGGGAAGGAAGGAGTCCCCTGGGACCGGTCAGTGGTCGCTGTGAGGTCTGGAACTTGACCTGGACAGCGCCCAGGGCTGGTGGAGGCCTGAGGGGAAGTCCCCACGAGACACAGTCTCCCCACCTCCGTCTCCAAGGTCACAGGGCGCAGGATGCAGGCCGTGGAGGGGAGGGGACAGCACAGTGACAAACGTTCATGTCCCATTAGCACTGAGAGAGAGGCAGCAGCTCGGGGTGGGGGCGGCGGTGGGGGGGGGGGGATGACGACTGCATTCTAGGCCCGGGGCCAGCTTCCCCGAGGACCGCCGTCCCTTCGTCCCCCCCGAGCGATGAGGGGTTCTCGTCACATATCGCAGCTCAGCGGCTGCGAGGGTCTCGGCTGAGCGGAGACTGACGCCCTCCATCCAGGAGCCACCCCCTCGGGCCATCGACACTTCTTTGGTCCCACACTTCCCGGCTCGAGACCCACTTTATTTTTAATTCTCCGGGTGAGCGAAAGGAAAATGCAGTTTCAGGGGCTACACCAGGGGGCCGGCGGCATCACTCGTCCGTCCGCGGTTGTCTCCCGCGTGGCACGTCGAATGCTTCCCTCACCGCGGCCGACCGTTGCTTCTTCCAAGATGCCTGTGAGCCTCAGGCTCCCAGCAAGAAAAGCTGTTGAAGGCGCTCTAACAACAGCTCTGTGTGTTCAAGGAGTGCTGATCTTGACAGCTCTGCTTCTGTTTGCTTTTCTCTGCTTGGTGCTACCGCGAGCAGACTCCTGGAGAGGGGCAGCTGGTTTGCAGATGTGGACACGGAGGGCAGAGCCGGAGACCTGGTCAGTGTCGTCTGGTCTGAGGCCGCACGGCGAGGCTCTGTCTTCGGGCTGGGGGGATGTGGGCCAGGGGCCAGCACGGCGGGGGCGGCCCGGGGTGAGCAGAAATCTCCAGTGAAAGCTCTGATCAATGCCGGAGGGCTGCCTGTAAGCGGGGGCTGCCGTTTAGAACTAAGGGTGAAGAGGCACATGCCCTGCCCTCCTCCCAAACTGCACTTCCATCCCGGGGCCTCATGTGGGGACCAGAGGACAGAGGGGTTGGTGACGGTGGTTACAGAGATAAAAATAGAATCTTGAGTCTGACTCAAAGACAAAACACGATGTAAACAGCACTTGCCTGTCCGTGTTCTGGCTTCCCTGTCCCTTCCCTGCATCGCCAGGGCACTGCCCAGCAAGGCTGGCACGCAGGGGGGTGGCCGGACAAGACGAGCCCGGGGCTTCCAGGGGACGTAATGCTATTTCTTGGCCGTAAGGAACTATCTCCTACAATATCGAAGGGTATGCGAGGAAAGATTTTCAGATCGGAGTAAATAAACCCACACTTTAATGATCCTTCTGGTCCAGCTTCGCCAAGTTCTGTTTTAAAAGTTGACACTCACACCCTAAATGTCATGTTTGCTTCCTAAAGCGGGACTGTGTGTTCCCAAGTGGACACGGGCAGCGTGGAGCGTGGCCCGGGCCCAGGGGGAGGAGGACGGGGGGAGCGTGTGCCCACCTAGGCGGCGGCCCGCAGCACAGCCTCCCCTCACCTTCCTGAAATGCGACAGTCCAGCTGCTAAAACAGAAGGTCCCAATCGGAAGACGAGAGGACACCAACCAGCCTGGTGTGTGGCATGTGAGTAGTCTGGAAAAAAAAAAAAAAAAATGCCAGAGAGAAGAAATAGTGCAAAAAACCCCAAAGTGCAGTTTTTGAGAATTTAGCGGTGAAGGGGTAACAGCGACCGAATACGAAGGATGCCAGGTTTAGGGGGCAGGTTCCTACCTCAGATCTCCGCCTGAGGCCACTTTCTCCGGGAAGCCTTCCGGGACGCCCCCCAGGAAAAGGTGGGTACCCCGCATTTCCCTCCACTCCCACCACAGACCCGCTCTTTGCCTGTCTGCCTGCCCCTCCCCCACGGTCCCCCCTGTTGGAAACCCAGCGAGGGGACTCGGCCTACCGCCTTCCCTGCGTGCCTCCTGCTTCCAGTTCAGTCGCTGGCAAACAGCAGGAGCTCAGTTAATTTTTCTTGAATGAATGAATGAATGAATGAACGAGCTCCCTCTGGTTCAGTTTTCCACCTATGTCTACGGCGCCCCTTCTCGCTCCGAGGCATGATGGCACCCCAGGCGTCGCAGGGCATACCTGACTCGACTCCCGGCCACCCCATCTACCCACGAGGCCTTTGTCAGGCCCAGCCTCGGTTTCCTCATTTTGCGCAGTGCGTACGGAGATAGCCACGCGAGGGTCTTGCGCGGACTCAGTTGAGTGACGTCTGTCAGGCGCCTTTCGTACCCCCGGGACGTGCTACCAGCTCTTTGAACGCTGAGTTCTTTGTACAACCCGGGTCCCGTGTGTGCAGGCGATGTAGGTAGCGGTCGTCGAGAGTGCCTCGTGCGGGCGGGAGCAGGCGCCCCTGGCCAGGCATCTCCCATCCCTCCCAGCGACCAGGTCCACCAGCGAAGCAGCGAGGGCCCCTGCCACCTTCCAGGGAGACACCCAGGTGCGGCCGGGCCTCTGACTGTGTTCAGCTGCGTTGGGGGGACAGTTGTTTTCAGCCATAGTCCGTCTCAAGGTGGCGTGGCAAGGCCTAAGGCGCCTGGATCGGTCTCTTACAACCCGGGTACCCCGTCAGCATCCGCTTGTCGTTTCGGAGTCCTTTCCAGCGTGACTGAAATGAACAGAATTACTATTTGCATCAAGGCAACTTGTACTTTCGAGCATAACCGTCATACTGTCACCACAAAGATGAAGCTTAGCCCAGAGGCCGGTGACGCCTGAGGAATCCGGTGCACGCTCCGTGCAGGTCGGGAGCTGGTAAGGAGCCGGAATTTGCTCTTAACCCAACGAACTCTGCTCTCCGGCCTCCAAAAAATGTCACAGGTGGCGTTCCTCTGTGGGCACTCGGGTGTAGACCCCGAACTGAAGACGAGACAGGATCATCGGGTACCAGCTGTCCTCTGATCTCTGTTTCCCGGGTAGCCCTCAAATTCTACTCGATTATAGATGTTCTATGGATATTAGTTTCAAGCCAACACATACAGCCCACGTGTGCGCCTCCCGAGTCATTTGTTTGTTTGGCTTTTCACGCGACTGCAGCGGAGATCTTTCTTTCCTGCACGCACACGTAGGCATACGCGCACACAAACCCTCCTTAATACTGATTTGTTTTCATTTCTCTGATAACTGGTTTTGGTGAAGCTTACTTTGTCTTGTTGGCAGCAGACATGGTTTTATCTAGCCGAGATCTGTGGCTCTCAAAACGTCTTCCGAAGCAGAATTGTGGAGTATAAAATGTGAATCCAAAATTTACATGCCTTATTTTCAGAATCTTGAAAACATTTCCGTGAGTTCCCCAGTGCTCAAAATTTCCAGCCTGAGATATAACTGCCTTACGGATTCGCATATCAGAAAAAGAGGTCGGGGTGCCTGGGTGGCTGACTCGGTTGAACGTCCGACTTCGGCTCCGGTCACGATCTCACAGTCTGTGAGTTCGAGCCCCGCGTCCGGCTCTGTGCTGATGGCTCGGAGCCTGGAGCCTGCTTCCGATTCTGTGTCTCCCTCTCTCTCTGCCCCTCCCCCGTTCATGCTCTGTCTCTCTTTGTCTCAAAAATAAATAAACGTTAAAAAAAAATTAAAAATAAATAAATAAATGTTAAAAAACTTTAAAAAAAAGAAAAAGAGGCATAGATATTGTAAGTATGAATGGATAGACAATAAAAAATTTACAAGTGAGACTTCAGAGAGCTACTGAATGGGGAAATCTGTTGGCAAACGTCTAGTAGATTGAGGTGTTTAATGTCAGATTCATAAGCTTGGGGGGTGGAAAGCACTTAAAATATATTTTATATGATTATGTACGTGTGATTTTTCTTGGAGAAAGGATTCACAGGGTGCTGTCTTTAAAAATTAGATTTTAAAAGAGGTCTGTGATCCAAAAATGTTTAATGCTATGAAGTTCAATGAAGTGGAAAAAATCTTACATTTGCAGAAAATACTGTACATTGGTGTTAATACCGTTTTAAGAGTTTATGTGCAGAAAAAATTTAAATATAGTCTTCAAGTCTCTCTCTCTCTCCCTCTGTCTCTTCCTTTAGGATTAACCTTCCAGAACACACAAGGGATGAGCCTGCTCCTTCTAGGATGGCCACAGTACCTCTGACTTTGGAACAAGCAATTCAGACTCACCACGTTGTGGTTCGCTCGTGTCTCTTCTCTGCCCGGGGGTTAGACGATGCAGTTCCCGGGCGAGCAAAGGAGGATTCGAGTGGGAGGGAAAGCAGGGGACGCTGGAGGATGGGAGGTTGCGGTCAGAGCAGGATGCCCAGCACGATCTCTGAGTCTGAGCAGCTCTGGGCAAAGCCCAGAGGTAATAGAGCAAGCACGTGCCCTCTGTGGAGTAGGGGCAAAGGTCATGGAGATTTCGAGGCTGAGAATTAGATGGGTCAGCAGCCTGAAGAGAGGGAGATTCCCAGGATAACAGCAGGGGTTGGTGGGGGGGCGGTAAATTGTTTTCTAACTCCTTGGTGAATAAGCAAAATGGCCAAGAATTAGGGTCCTGAGAGGCGGTGGGTGCACTTGGCCGTGGCACTTGGCCTTTGGAGTTTATATGTAGTTTTCCCCTGTTCTTCGTTGCAGGAGGCCAGGACAGCAAGGCGATATTGGACCAACTACGTGGACCAGGAATGAGACCGTAGCATCACCTTGATGAAAAGGACGAAGAAATGTTGAAACTCCCAAAGAAGCAATTAAATGGCAGATTTCTTCTTCTTTAGTTCAAAGTTATGATAAGCAACAATAACGTCATCCACTAAATAACATATTTGTTATAAACGTAACATTTTCCACACAGAAGCCTAGAACCATGAATGAGAAGACGTAGAAAAAGGAGAAGAATAAAACTCACGGAGGGATGAGATCATAGAAATTAGCAGATGGAGAAAATACCTAAGTATGCTTTATATGGTTAAGTAAGTTTCAGAAAAAAATTTTATATTATGACTAAGCACTAGGAGACTCTAAAATGAATCAAGATGTTTGAGGGGCGCCTAGGTGGCTCAGTCGGTGAAGCATCCGACGTAGTAGGCTCAGGTAATGATCTCACAGTCTGTAAGTTCGGGCCCCATGTCAGGCTCTGTGCTGACAACTCAGAGCCTGGAGCCTGCTTGGGATTCTGTGTCTCCCTCTCTCTCTGCCCCTCCCCCCCCACCCCCCACCCCCCCCCGCTTACACTTTGTCTCTCTCTCTGTCTCAAAAATAAATAAACATTAAAAAAAAGATATTTGAAAAAGAATGAAATACACCTTTTAGAGTGGAAATATAATAAATAAAAACTACTCAATGGGGGGCTAAAGAATAGATTAGACATACCTGAAGATAACATGAGTGAACTACATAGATCAAAATTATCCAAATAATAATATTTGGAATTATCCAAAATATAGCACAGAAAAACAAAGTGACAGAATATATAATAACAGAGAGGTTAAAGGAAACAGAGGCTCTAGTGAGAAAATCCACCATACGTTTAATGCTGGCTTAGTAGAAATACCTGAAAGAATGGGGAAGAAGAAATACCTGAAGGAAAAAATTTAAACATTCCAGAATCGATGAAAGAAAGTGATCCTTCGATCTAGGGATTCCCAAGGAATCACAAGAGCAATACGTAAAAAGAACAGCAAATGTAAAATGAAGTTCTGTAAAGAAGCCAGAGAGAAAAGACCAATCATTACAAAGGAATAACAATTAAAAAGACAGATGACATCTCAGTAGCAACAGTGGGTAAATTATTTCAGTGAGAAGAAATGGAAAACTTAAATAGTCCTATAGTTATTGAATGCATTGAATACATAATTTCAAAAGTTTCTCACAAGGAAAATAAGAAAACTCCAGGCCCAAATGGTTTCACTGGTGAATTCTCTAAATACTTAGGAAATAATGTCATTATCCATCTATGAACTCTCTAGAAAATGTGGAGAGAAGGCACATCCCCCAACCTTTTTGTGAACCCAGCATAAACTAGAAGAAAACAGAAGCTGATCGCATTCAAGAATGTAGTTGCAAAAGTCCTAAACAAAATACTAACAGAGCCCAGTAACATAGAGTTCAATTCAGTAACTTCTTCTCTAATAAAAATAATAGCAAATTATGAATAAGAAGAAAATCACTTAATCTGTTAGTGTATTTAAAAGTATTTTTGTAAAAAAATGTACTTGATGGTGAAATGTTGACACCGTTCCTTTCGAAGTTGGGAACAACAGAAGGATGCCTGTGCATCTCATTTCTATTCAAGATTGTTCTGGAAGTTTCACTAGTATTATAAACAAGAAAAAGAAAGAAAAGCTGTAATGTTTGTAAAAAATTAAAAAAAAAAACAGATTTTTAAAAATAGAAAAGTCCTGAAGAACATAGAAAAGCAAGAATGCATCCTACTTTTCTGGAAAATGAAAGTAATTACCTAGAATTCAATTTGGAAAAATGGACATAAGCCCTTTGTGAAGAAAAAAATGATCAAACATCATTGAGAGACATTGAAAAAAGACCTGAATAAAAGGAAGTGTGATGGTCTTGAATAGAAGTACCGTGCAATTTAAATGGTGTGAGTTCCCCTCAATCTAATCTTTAGATCTAATGCAAGTTCAATAATGTTTCATGGAAGTTGACGAGCTAATTCTGAAGTTCATGGGAAGGAGGTGCCAGCTGGGACAGGAGGGACACACCGGAAACAGAAAGTAGTAAGGGGCGGGGCTTGTCCTACACATCAGGTCCCGATTTAAAGCTCTGTAGCAATTTAGGGGCGCCTGGGGGGCTCAGTCGATTAAGTGTCCAACTCTTGACTTCTGCTCAGGTCATGATCTCACAGTTCGTGGGTTCGATCCCTGTATAGATATGGCTCCTCACTGATGCTGTGGAGCCCACTTGGAATTCTCTCTTTCTCTCCCTGTCTCTGCCTCCCTCTTTCTCAAAATAAATACACATAAAAAAAAATCAGACTCCAAAGTCAGACGCAGAATGGAAACGATGTCTGGCAGATTTGTTGTTGGTCTTTGCTGAAACAGAGGATGATTTAGCGAACGGTGCTGGGACGATTGGTTTTCTACATTGAGACTGGATCTCCGTCTCATCTCACGCACAGAAGTCAATTCTCTATGGATTAAAGTCCTAAATGTAAAAAGACAGGACCATGAAGCTTTAACAATATAAGAGAGTCTCTTGGGCTGCCGGGATGGCTCTCTTAAAGGCACAAAGAATGTAAAATGAAAAGGACAGTGTGATAAATCTGACCACGTTGAAACTGAGATTTTCTGTTCACAAAAAGACATCATCAAGGACGGGAAAAGTCGAGTCACAACGTGGGAGAATGTTTGCTTTTATAAAATCGACAAATGACTAGTACTGGCATTTAAAAAGAACTCCTGAGGGTGCCTGGGTGGCTTCGTTGGATAAGCATCCGACTCTTGGTTTCAGCTCAGGTCATGATCTCATGGTTCTTGAGTTCAAGCCCTGCACTGGGCTCTTGCTCTCTCTCTCTCCCTCTCTCTCTCTGCCCCTTCCCAGCTCGCATGTGCGCGCTCTCTCTCAAAATAAATAAATGGGGGCGCCTGGGTGGCTCAGTTGGATTGGCGGCCAACTTCGGCTCAGGTCACGATCTCACGGTCCGTGAGTTCGAGCCCCGCGTCAGGCTCTGTGCTGACCGCCTAGAGCCTGGAGCCTGTTTCAGATTCTGTGTCTCCCTCTCTCTCTGACCCTCCCCCGTTCATGCTCTGTCTCTCTCTGTCTCAAAAATAAATAAACGTTAAAAAAAAAATTAAAAAAAAAAATAAATGAACTTAAAAATAAATAAACGAACTCTTGTAATAGAATTTTAGAAAGAAGATTCAGTGGGATACTCATAATTCTTTGTAATCAGGAAAATGTAATTCAAAACCATAACATTCTTTGTATACCTATCAGATGGGAAAAATGATAAAATTGGACGAAGGCCCGTGTTGGGCAGGCTGCAAAGCGAGTGGATGCTCGCTCACTGCAGGTGGCCTCTAAAACTGGTTCATCCGAAAAAATTCGGATATTCCAGAAATTCTACAGGTGGATATTAACCCAGAAATTCCCTTTCGAGGCTTAAAACGCAGCTGTGGAAACTCTTGCACAGGGGGCATCAAAAGATACGCGTCAGAATCTTCTCATGGATTCATGAGACTGACAGGGAGATCCGAACCCTGACTAGATTTCTGATGACATTAAGGAATTATTTTTTGGGGGGGTGGTTTTGATAATGGTGTTACGGTTAGGTATAACCGGAAAGAATCCTGTCTTTAAGGGATACACGCCACACTATTTCTTTCACGGGTGAGGATCGGACATCAAAGTGATCTGGAGGTGTAGGAGATGGGGCGAGGGGTCCGATGAAACAAGACGGCCCACGAGTATGTCTCATTGATGCTGGGTCATGAGTCCACAAAGGTTCACCAGGGGATTTACTCTCTAGGCAGCGTCTAGGCCCGCTCGCTCAGCCCCGATGCTGGCTCGCATCACCGCACCGTCTTCGGGAACGCGATGCAGCCAAGAGAGCCAGAGCCGTGGCTCCAGGTAGTGAGGGCCCCCCACCCAAGCGGGCTGACGCACCCCATCTCCTTTCCTTTGCTGCTCACGGGGTGTCTCTAGTTGATTCAAACCTTGTGATCCGAGCCTCTTCACTTGGCTTGTGAACCCTTCTGTTTTGTGACTTCTGCGACGGCTCTGCTGGCAGTGAACTTGAAGGCTGTATCTCTATCAGAGTCGCTTCCCACTGTGTCACCACCGGGCGCCCCCGGAGCCCAGCTTGGCACGAGTGTCTGGGGCTGGGGAGGGGCGTGGAGGAGGAGTTGATTTTGACCGTTGTGTTGAGAACGGACCACAGGGCAAGATGGCTAGGGAAGCCGGATGCAGGTAAAGAATTTGCTAGATTGGGTCCAGGGTTTTAAGTAAGCCAAGGATTATGGCAGACAGTCGAACAATCGCTCGATATGTTTGTATTTTTCCGAACGGAAGGTGTTCCCAAGGGAACTGTTCGGCACGTTGCAAACCCGCAGACTCGATCTTCGGTAGGTCTGTTACTTGGAGGGCTTATTTTCAAAAGACTCAAACAACAAGCGGTGGCCCAGTGTTGGGCACGGAGCCCAGCGATTTTCGGAGGACCTCTCGCACCTCGGTGCAGAGCCGAAAATGGCACCGATTCAAAACGGCATCTTATTAGCCCTCACAAACCTTTGCACGGAGCCGGCATACCTACGTCACAAATTGTGAAAGAAACCCAGGCTACAGATGTCAAGTGATTTTCTCGGGTGATGGCCGTAACTGACCCGATCTCTAATCCCCTACCCAGGCCAGCTCGCCAGCGGATGATTCACGTTATTGCCTGTCGTGAAAAGTAACAAAATTCCCCCATCTTTAAGTTTTAATTAGGTTTTCAATTTTAACACAGTTTTTGTTTTGCCCCAAACATGAGCCAACAAGTTTCCGTAACACTGCCAGGGTCCTTCACGGCCTTCGGTCTCATGAACCTTTCTCGCACCCCGGTGAAGAAGCTATCACAGTAGCGTGGTGTTTCCAAAAGCCTCCCTCTGGGGTTAATGATGATGTCAGAAAGCTAGACGACAAGCAGACGAGCAAAGACCAAGAACGTGATTTGACTCTCCCTACCCCTGTGTTGGAGTCACCTTAGTCTGCTAGCATAATGTGCGATTCTCGCTGTGTGACCCTGGGGAACTTCTCTACCTCTCAGATCTACATTTTCTTTTACTACAAAACATTTTGTTTATTCATTTATTTTTATTTTATTTATTTATTTATTTATTTATTTATTTTTTAATATTTTAATGTTTATTTTTTTTGAGACAGAGAGAGACAGAGCATGAATGGGGGAGGGGCAGAGAGAGAGAGAGACACAGAATCGGAAGCAGGCTCCAGGCTCTGAGCCATCAGCCCAGAGCCCGACTCGGGGCTCGAAATCACGGACCGCGAGATCGTGACCTGAGCTGAAGTCGGGCACTCAACCGACTGAGCCACCCAGGCGCCCCTATCCATTTATTTTTAAAAGTTTTATTTATTTTGAGAGAGAGAAAGAGCATAAGCAGGGGAGGGGCAGAGAGAGAAAGAGGGAGGGAAAGAGAGAGAGTCCCAAGCAGGCTCTGCACTGTCAGCGTGAGACAGATCATGACCTGGGCCAAAATCCAGAGTCTGTTGCTTAACCGGCTGAGCCACCCAGGCGCCCCACTATGAAAGAATTTAAAGGGGGAGGCTAATAGTGCTGACGTTCCCAGGGTTCTGTGGGATCGGGACCAGGAGAATGTGTTTAGCCCTAAGCTCTGGTCGGCTTTGGCCCCTCTTCCCTCTAGTTTCCGACATCTTTGACCGCACGGCCAGCTGTTTAAGGATTGAGATGTTCCTTCTTCGGCCCCTAGTTTACCGTCGTCCTTCGTGTGACTATCACGTGTTTCAGATTTCCAAAGTATTTAAGCTGACCCTTTCCCCCTCCCCAAACGCACACACCCCAGGTTCCTTTTATAACTGGAATGTATGTGCGTGGCGGGCGACAGGGGGACGGTGCGTTTGTCTGCACTTGCCATGTGCTTAACCTGGTCTAGTGGAAACAGGATGGGTTTAAACAGGATGGCTTCTTTACCCCAAGCCGTAGTTGCCTGAACCTAAAGGAGAGGCTCTCAGCACCCCCTGCCCCACCTCCCCGGGCAGGGCCGCCGGCGTCCAGATCATGGCTCGGGGACAGTGGCCTCCGTGAACGCGAATTCCTCCCGCTTGCGTCCGGGGGTGGGGGGCTGGGCTGTGGCGGGGGCGGGGGGGACCATCCTGCAGGCAGTGTGTGTTAGCACGTATGTAGAAAGGGCGGATTCTAGTTTCCGGAGGACTTTCTTCCCCAGTGGCTGTGTTGAGAACCACGGATGGAGCGTCTCTTCCCGCGGCCCTGCTGAGCCCTCCCGTGGCCCCATCAGTCTGCTACTTGACCCGTAGGGAGCTCATACTTTAGGCCCTCCCTCCCCATCGTTCTGAGCAGACACGAGGGGGCCAGGCCAGCACCCCCCACCCCCAGCCCTGCCGTCTTCTGCCTCCTCTCCTCCCTCGGGCAGGTTTCTGCCCGGCTCTGCCTCTGGCCTCCCTTCTCTCGCCTGCCCCCAGCCAGCCATCCCCAAACTCTTCTTACAATGTGATCGCTCTCTTATTCTTCCTTGTTCGTTTTTGGTCTTCATCTGCGGTGTTTACGGGAATCCCTACAGGAAGCCCCCGGAAGGGTTCCACTACGTTCACAGGCTACACTGCAGACCTTTTCAGGGCCTTCCTATCTATCCTTGTAGATGCTGAAAGCCCATCCCCTTCCGAAAGTCTGCTCCGGGCCTCACCCCCATCCCTACTACCTGACTGCTGCCCCCTTTCTCTTCCCACATCGTGCACTTAGCACGCCTGTCTCGCCGTGGAATGTCCTGCCCGCGTGGCCTCGCTCTTGCTAGATCGGGGACTGTGTCTTTGAGTCTCTGCTGTCATGAAAAGTGGACTCCCTCCTAGCCACACATCCCTTGTTGCTTCTACAAAAAGCTCCGTCTCTCTTCCACTCCCGGGCCCGGAACCCTGCCCTGTCCCCAGGGCCACACCCCCAGGCTGCCTCTGCTCTCTCCACGCAAATGTCAGGTGTCCCAGCTCTGAGCCCGAGCCGCTGCGTGGCCCTTGCAGCAATGAGGACAACCCTTCAGGATAACATCCACCCTCGCTGCTAACTAGTGATTGTGGCGACCAGAGCTGGGCAGGCCTGGGCGCGCGTCTGTGTCCCCAACATTCTTTTCTACCAGACAATACATTTGTGATCTCATGTTGCTTTCAGTAGCGAAATAGGAGTTTCCAAAACATAGGTGCAGATGTAGAGAAGGTACAAAGAAAGGAGACAGCAGGTCCCACAGTGTTAAGTGTATAATCATCCCTTAGATGATGGAGTGGAGGCCCCGTCAGGGCTTCTTGAGTAATTTTAAACGGGGTGGGGGGGGGGGATGCTCTGATCGCTTTCACACTCACTTTGTTAATTTCTCTTCCTTCTCTGGGCCTCATTGGGTACACAGTTTCCACAGAGAATCCCTCCTTCACGTCTTCAAGACAATGGACTATTTGAGCCCATGAGTGTGGGAGCCTGCACCTGGCCTGTGTCGGGGCTTCCACGTCCACACATCGAGGCCACAGAGAGCGAGCCCCAGGCACGGAGGCCTCCCTATTTAGGAGGAGTGAGTGCGGAAAGCAAGTGGTGTGGAGCTGAGTGTTGGGGGCTAAGGGCAGTGGGATTATCTAGAAGGATCAGAGGAAATAATAAACTATATGAACCAGAAGGCGAATCCAGAAAACTGCTGGGCCTTCTCAGTGAGACCCAGAAAGCTGTGGCCTCTGAGAGACAGAGCCCTGGGGAGCGGGAGCCTGCGAAACAGGCCAGCGAGGCCACGGAGGGCGCAGGGGCTGCTGGAAGGCCGCCACAGAAGCGAAATCTCCATCGGAAGCACTAGACCCAAAAGGGACACTGAGACGAGTGGACACTTCGAGAGCCACTTACGACGTGCAGAAAGGCCTGGGGGCCACAGCTGCGGGAGCCAGCGGGGTAAACAGAACAGGCCCCGGCCAGGGGCCGGGTTGGATGCGGGGAGTCCCCAGAAGACAGCAACTGTCAGCTGGACCGACCACGGAAGGGCTCCCCCTGCATTCGAGGGATGTCGGGGGAAAGACACCCCACTCACACACCATAGGGAAACCCGTGCCCCGCAAGCATGGACAAAATTGAGTGTCTCCACAGAGAGCACTCGAGCTCCCACCGTGGGAGGGACGGCAGCCCGGCCGGCCCACGGAGCCCTCCTCCGCAGCCTTGAACCCGAGGGGACCTGAGCAGCCGCCCTGGAGTTTTAAGGAGACGCGCCCCAATCCCAGGCCCTGAGCCTCTCACCAGGCTTGTTTGTTTTTAATGTGTGAACTCCCGTCAGGCAACCGTGCACGGTCATGTGCCACAAAGCACACAGAACATCTACTGAGGACGTATTTGGGTTGAAGTGCTTCTCCAGCGGACCGTCCTCCAATCCAGGGGCTGTGAGGGCCGTCCCAGCCGGCCAGGGGACAGCAGGCCGCAGCTCAAGATGGCGGCCTGACCGTCACCTTCCCGTGGCTGCGCTGAGCTGGGCCAGGGTACTCAGAAAAAGACAGGTCCCTGTTCTTCTCCACAAACCGCAAGTGCCCCCCAAACAACCCAATGGCCTTAACATTTTTTTTTAATGGTGAGGAGTCCAGAGAATTATATTATGGAACTCTACGAACCATAATACAATTAATTGGGTTCCTTTCAACGGGAGAGACAAATAAACCAACTGATGACACAAATGATTTGCTATTCCCCACTCTATCTACATTGTTTTAAATTTAGGACTTGCCAAAGGTTTTGGCAGCCGGGCCTGACCAGTACGGGAGAGTGAGCTCGTCAGAAGGAAAAAAATGAACACAAGTGAGGAAAGGCCAGCAAAATGTGAATAGTGGTTAGTGATGGAGGTTTTTATTTTCACACACACACGCACACACGTATTATGGGTATACATAAAGCTCTATTATATTCCACACTGAACAGAAATTTTACAATCAGAAAGTAAAAGTTAGTTTTTCTCCCAGAAAAGGAGGGGTCCTACAATGCTGTCCCCTGCCCCTGCCGGCCTTGAGCCTGCTTTGGGACATTGATACCTACTCCTGAAAGACAAATGGTTTTGTTGCTTGAAAAGGGTTGGGCCTGGGGAAAATGGTTTCTGGAAATTGAGGGGTGTGCGTGTGTGTGTGAGAGAGAGAAAGAGAGACAGAGAGAGAGATTTCTTGTAAAGTGTTTGCTAAGTTATTTTGGGGGTGACCATTTGCATTCTGAGGTCCAGCCATAAGACCTTTTGCAGATTTTCCCCTGAAAGGCTGGGCTTCCCAAGGAAAGACAGAAAGACAGATGTTGGGACAGAGCAGCCGGCCGCACCTCCTCCTTCCCAAGGAGGCACATTGTTACTAACCCGGAATCCTTTACAGCTGGGCCTGAGGAAGTTTTTGGCTGTAAACTGTCATGCACGGAAGCCTTCAGTGAAAGGGCTGGAGAGTTGGAGACGCTTCTCCTGGGAACCGAGGAACAAAGATCCAGAAGACAAGGCCCAGAAAGGTGAAGACAAAGAATCGGTGGTGGAAAAGGAGAGTGCTTCCCAGCTCGGCACAGTCGGGAACCCCCAGCCCCTAGCTGCACCAGCTACTGGGGCCGAATTTCTGGGTGGTGTTCTTGAACCCTTGGGACGTTCTTTGTGGAGGGTAAAAACGGCATTGCAAGGCTTTGAAGCTTAACATTCTTTCCTGATGGGGTTTTATTCTTAGCTGGTCGTGCCCCCTCCTGTTTGTGGAGCCCGCTGAAATCAGAACCATAGTTCTGGAACGATCTCGAAACCTTTCATCACCGGGAGCTCTACTGGGCTTTGTGGACCACACGGACAGAACTCGCGCCTTACCGGTCAGGGGGCGTTGGAAGCGCCGCTTCTGATGGGGGGAGGGCTTCAGAGAGCCTCGATTGCCGGATCCCCTCCCTTCTTTCTCCACCTCACACCCGGCCTCTCCCCTTTAGGACAAGTGCGGACGCAGAAATGACCTTTGACACATTTTAATTCTCTCGAAAAAGACTCGCCCCCAAATCCCAAGGCCCAAAGAGCCGGGTGGATGGCAACTCGGGAGGGCCCGGCTGTCAGGGGCAAATGAGGTCCTTTCGGTGCCTCTTTCCAGAAGGAAAATCCCCCCCCCCCCCCCCCCCCCCCCGGCTCAGCCCCTTGGGAATCGCCTGCGTCCTAGACAACAAAAGAAACCGAGAAATGCATACAGGGACGAGGTGCGCTGGGCTTCCCGGCTCTTCAGGACCCATTTGGAGAGGGGCGGAAACCAGCTCTGGAAACACGCTATCTCCACCCCAGGGGGGCGGCGGGCGTCCCCTGTACCCCCAGGGCTGGCTCCCGGGAGGCGAAGGCCCGGATCCCTCCCGCGGCTTGCCCCGGCAGGGAGGGGGTGGCCGGGGCGCAGACCCCGCGTCCTGCCGGGAGAGCCCCCTAGCTCGGGCGCGGGGCTGTCCTGCGTGGGCCGCCCCACCCGATGCACTGGCTCCCCCCCAACCCCGGGCCGTGGGGGCGGGGTGCGCGCGGCGAAGACCCGGGAACCGGCTGGAACCGCACGCTCGGGTTAGAGCGGTGGCCATGGGGTTCAGAGGCGCGCAGCCGGCTCCCGGAGCTGCTGCTCCTCCTCGCCTCCCGGGCTCCCGTTTTAGGAGGAATGTTATTGTTTAAAGAGACCTCATTGAACTATTTCCTGCTCATTGTCACCTTTCCTTCGCTCTCCTGGCGGAGGTTCTCACCGAAAGGTCATAAACCACCCGCTCCCCACGCCGCCGGGCGCTGCGGCCCCCCGGGGCCTGGCGGGGAGGCGCACCCCGAACCCTGCTCTCCGGGGCGCACCCTGGCCAGCCTCCTCCCGCGCCCACCTTCCGCGGAAGGAAAGATCAGACCACAGAAGCCACGCAAACCCCCAGGTCCCACTCAGTGCACGCGCAAACCCCGTCATCCAAGTCCCGCGTTTACGCAGCAGGCGGGAAAACTTCCTAAAGGGACCCGTTTGGTTGATTTCTGAGTATTTCCCTCTCTGGGCGCGGAGCCCACCGTCGGGCAGAGGCTCGGGCCGCCCAGGCGCGGGGACGGGGGCGCCGGGTGGGCCGATCCCCGGTCTCGGGCGCTAGCGGAGCGGAGGGACCCGGTCCCGCGGGGCGCTCGACCGGGCGACGCGGCGCGGGGGCGCGCGCCCTTCTGCGGGGGCCGGGCTCCGGGCGCCGGCGGGGCGACCCCGGGCCGGCCCCCGCGCGACGG
>NW_026057580.1:116472364-116594093 GCF_023721935.1 Panthera uncia | reverse complement strand
CAGCCCCTCGGGGACGCGCGGGCAGGGGCCCAGCCCCGGCGCCCGGCCCCGCGGCCCCCGCCCCGCCGCTTTGATGGAGGCGCAAACGCTTGGGGGAGGGCGGGGGCGGAGGGCCCGGGCCGGGGACGCGTCGGGCCGGGGCCCCGGCTGACAGGAAGCGGGCGCGGGAGCCCGGGGTGGGTCCCCCGGCGTCCCCAGCCCCCGCGCCGGGTCTGAAATGGCCGCGCGCGGCCAATGGGCAGTCGCCCCCGCACTTCAAAGGGCGCGCGGCCCAATCGGCCGCTCCCCTCGGCGGCCGCCGCGGCCCTATTTATGGGAGGGGACGCCGGTGCGCTCCCCGGAGACCTACTCGGGTCGTGCGTCGCGGGAGTTCAAGTGGAAGAGCCTTCCCCCCCACCCCTCTCCCCCGCCCCCTCCCCCCCCAGGTCGCGCTCCTCGCCCTCCGCCCGGGAGCCCGGCGCCGTCTCGGAAAAGCGGCCGCCGGCCGGGGTGAAGGTGGCTGTCGCGTCGCGAGTCGGGGCTTCGGGGGGCGGCGGGGAGGGGGCGGGCGGGAGGATGAGCTCGCCCGGCGCCGAGGGCGCGGGGAAGAGCCTGCAGTACCGAGTGGACCACCTGCTGAGCGCCGTGGAGAGCGAGCTGCAGGCGGGCAGCGAGAAGGGCGACCCCACGGAGCGCGAGCTGCGCGTGGGCCTGGAGGAGAGCGAGCTGTGGCTGCGCTTCAAGGAGCTCACCAACGAGATGATCGTGACCAAGAACGGCCGGTAGGCGCGCGCGGGGCGCCCGGGGGCCCGGAGAAGGCTTCCTGCCGGGGACGGGGTGGGGGGGGGGGGGTCTTTCTTGCTCCCTTCCGCTCGCTCGGCCGCGGAGCCCGGTGTGCCCCCGCCGCCACTCTCCTGAGGTCTTCCCCGCGGAAGTTCGGGAGGCGTCCCGGGGACACGCGCTTGCCCCGCGCGCGGAGAACCCTCGGCCAGTGCTCCCCGACCCTGCCTCCGGAGGCCGTGAGAGTGCGTGGGGGACGCCTGGGGACCTAGGGGGGCTCTGGGAAGCGGGGGCGTGGGGGCTTCTCTCTGCCCCCACATGACAGCCGCCTCTGCCCCAGGTTGCGTGCCTTCCGTCCAAAAGCTCCTCTCTGGGGGTCCTCCTGCCGCACTCCTTCCTTTCCAGGAGGATGTTCCCGGTGCTGAAGGTGAACGTGTCCGGCCTGGACCCCAACGCCATGTACTCCTTCCTCCTGGACTTCGTGGCGGCCGACAACCACCGCTGGAAGTATGTGAACGGAGAGTGGGTCCCGGGCGGCAAGCCCGAGCCGCAGGCGCCCAGCTGCGTCTACATCCACCCGGACTCGCCCAACTTCGGGGCGCACTGGATGAAGGCGCCTGTATCCTTCAGCAAAGTCAAGCTCACCAACAAGCTCAACGGAGGGGGTCAGGTAGGTGTGATGGAGCCCGCGCCGGGCAGGGGGCCGCGGGGCCGCACCTTCCGCTGGCGGAGCCTTGGGAGGGGCTGTGCTTGCGCGCCAGGTGACCTCTGTCCGGGAGAAACTGCCACCGCCGGCCTCAATTAAGCCTTCGGTGTTGTTTATAGGAAAGCGATGAGGGCAACAGCAAGGCCTGCAGCGCGGGGCAGGGGGCAAAGCTTCCCCTTTGAAGACTCAGCCAGTCTGGGTCTCAGGCTGGGGGGAGCTTTTGCATTCAAGCCCTCCACCGCCCTAGGGGCAGAGAAAATACCAGCCTTGAGGGGCAGTGGTCACTTTGGAGCTAAATATGGGCTGCCGTGTGGCCGCGTGCTCTGAACAAACTTGTAAATTTGGCATTTTCTGAGAGCCCAACCGGGAGACCCCAGGTTCAAGCGCCTCGCACACAAGCCCAGGCTTTTAAAGACGTCTACTTGCATCCTGGAAGCATTAACAGGTTACTCCACCGGGTCAAAGGAGTTCATGATGGGCATTCATTGCCTCTACTGGGGTGTAGCAGCTCACATTCCTTTTTTTTTGTTTAACACTAGTCGTGGGAAGCAGTGCCCGTGGGGAAACCCGCCCACTTACCAGCAAAGAGACACTTTGCTGTGAGCTACGCGGCTCTGTGCACATCGCGTGTATTTTTCTCCTCAGCAGCAGGGCAAGGGACGTTTCCTTATCTGAAGGTCTGGTTTCTCTGCTTCCCCCAGATCATGCTGAACTCCTTACATAAGTACGAGCCTCGGATCCACATAGTGAGAGTTGGGGGCGCCCAGCGCATGATCACCAGCCACTGCTTCCCGGAGACCCAGTTCATAGCGGTGACCGCTTATCAGAACGAGGAGGTGAGCGGCGGGGAGGCGTCTGGGTGGGCGACGTTCCCTCGGAGCTCACAAAGCATGCAGAGACTCTGCGTGTGGGGCACCGGGGCATTTTAGCCTGGTAAGTAAGGCCTCATCAGATAACCTGCCATGAGCGTAAAATCGGCCCGGAGGGGCGAAAAGTTTAGTCCCGGTCCTTGGCCAGGCCTTTTGCCCTTGTTTCTCTGTTAACGCGTCTAAAACTAGAACCATCTACCGAATGAATCTCCGAACGAAAAGAACAAAACTTTTAGGCGAAGTGCCGTGCGAATTTCTTGAGAGCAAGATGAGGGAGGGAGGGAGGAAATCTTTGGAAAGTGTCCTGACCGGCAGCCGGGAGGGGCCAGAATCCGCAAGGTGCCCAACACTGGTCCCTGCCTGTAAATCTCGAAGTCTGAGCCCAGCGTGCAGACGTTTTGTGATGAGCTGGTTAGGTTGTCCATGTTGGCCACCTGAGAGCCCTGGAAGGTCGCTCTTTCCTAAGCGGATCCGGGTTATGTTTTGAACCACGTTTGTTTGATTTCTGCGCGCAGAATGTTGTCAGCCGCGGGTTAAACTTCTTCCCGTGATTTCCGCTCAGAAAAGCAGCTTTTAACAACGTACTTTGTGAAATGTTCCCATTGCTCAGCCACCTCAGACCCAAACAGAAAAATCCACCGGGAGGGGGTCCGGTTCTGTCTGAATCTTTAAAGGGACGCACTGATGTTTCCCAGTTTCCTGGTACCAAACAATCCTCCGGCTGTGTACCAGTAACCGTGAATTCTTGTTTTTCAGATCACAGCTCTTAAAATTAAATACAATCCGTTTGCAAAAGCTTTCCTTGACGCAAAGGAAAGGTGAGAGGTTTCTAACTTCTACCCTGCGGGCCAAGAAATATGCAGAAAGAGGAAATATTTCTGCAAATGCTGTTTTCCGAAAGTTCTCCTTTTTGACAGTTCGATGCGTTGTTTTGGCAGAAGCGATCACAAGGATATGACAGAGGAGCCTGGAGACAGCCAGCAGCCCGGGTACTCCCAATGTACGGTTTGTTGCACTCTGTCTCAGCGTCCCTTCCCTCGGGGACTAGGCAGCTGAGGGCCGGAAGCCGGAGGGGCGAACCGCGGCGCGTTTGGGGAAGTTGACCGCCCTTCTGCCGTGCAGGGCACGTGGGCCCATGATGTTGAGGCTCCTTTACTACTGGTCTTCACCCTCGATCCAACTGGGAGGGCTGTGGGTGCCATTCAGCACCCTTGACCGAGAAGCCCGGGGAGAGTTTACCTGGGGTCTTTTGTCCGGCTCCGAGGCAGCTCGAGCCAGGGCTGGGTCGGATCGCTGAGATCGTGGTGGGTGGCTGGACCCTGCCATGTTGGGCAAGTGGAGAAGCCAGCTCGTTAGATACGGTTTCTCTCTTTGTCAGCGATAGGAGACTGGAGGGTCGTGTTGGGAACGATGCTCATGAGCGGTGTGGTTTTTCCCTTGGCCCGTTTCGGTTCCAGGGGTGGCCGTCACCTGAGGCTGGTTTTAGAGGGAACGGCGGCTTGTAGGCTGGGAAGAGGGCTCCCAGTCCAGCTCCCTTTTCCAGTTGCACTGGCCAGAGCCCGGGGGTGCAGGTCTAGAGAGCCATCAGGGGGCCAAGTTCTGTGTAGCTGTCCTCTCTATACAGGGAAAGGGCTTGGAATTTAAATAATGGACAGAAAAGTTCGCGTTTGCCGCTTCTTCCGGAGGCCGGATAGACCAGCATGGCACGTTTCCAGTCTATTTCTTCTTTAACCCTCTTCTCGGCCAATTTAACAAACAGCTCTTTTAGAAGAGCATTTAAATGTTGTCCCAGGAATTGTTTGTCGTTTGGAAATTAGAGCCAGAATAGTTGTCCCTGTAGAGGTTGCGTTTCTGAATTAAAAAAAAAAAAAAAAAAATGCCTTAAAAACCAGTGACTGGAGAAGAGATTGGAGGGTGAGAGGCGGGCCGGGTGTGGAGGGAGTGATTCTCTGATGCACGACGGGGAGAACCTTGAGCCTAAAGCAGAAGAAAAGCAGGAAGAAACTGGCTCCAGTGGGGACACAGCTCCTGGGGCGGGGGGGGGGGGGGGCAGGGGGTGGCGGTAGGAGCAGGTGAAGGGAGGGGAGGGGGTGCCATGCGCGTGAGTCGCCCCGTGTGTCTTGAGCATGTCTGGTTCTGAATTTCATCTGTTTCCGCCTTTTTTCATGCTCAGCAGTTAGGGCCTGGAAGCTGACGGGCCTCAGAAGGTTCTGGGGGGTCGAGGCAGAGGGGGTGAGGAAGCAGCAGGTGTTGGCCGAGGCTGGGGTTCCCCGGCCCTTCTCGGGTGCCCTGTGGCTGTGGAAACCCTCGTCCGCCTATGGCCTCTCGTGTGGAGCTGAAGCCCAGATGCCTCGGGACTTGATCTGGGGACTTGGTGTTAGACGCTATGAGTCCTCTCTTCGTCGGGGACCCCTCGGGAAGACACCCCCGGTTTTCTGGTCTCAGCTGTCCTGTCCTTTATATAAGGGAGGTATGCAAATGCCAGTTACTCAGCACTCTTTTCTCACAGCAGGGGGGTGGCTCATCCCTGGAACCAGCACCCTGTGCCCGCCCGCCGCCCCCCACCCACAGTTCGGAGGGCCCCTCTCACTTCCCTCCACTCACGGCTGTGAAAGGTACCCCGCCCTGAGGAACCACCGTCCGTCCCCCTACCCCAGCCCTTACGCACATCGGAATAATTCTCCAAGTAAGTTCTAAGTCGCAGTAGACCCGGGCTTTGGGGGTGGATGGGAGACCGCGTCTGGAAAGGCCTCTATCGGTAGGATGGGTTCTGGAGACCAGGATTGGAAGAATGTCCTCTGGAGCGGACCCAAGCCAGCCCCTTAGTGGCTCAAGACGGACCTTCGTTTCGCATCCCGCCCACCGCTGGCTTCGCACTGAAGGTGTGAGGTCCGGCCCAGGGGGCTTGCGGTGCTGAAATGCATCTGTTTTTCCTGAGCTGCGGGTCTGTCTCCGGGGGCCCAGGTTTGGATATTTTATGGACCCCTCTAAAGTGATGATGCTGGGTCAGATGGGCGTGAGAATTACTGGCTGAACCAGACCCACGAGTGATTTTGCAGTGTCTCTCCAAGTGTGGTGCCTGGGCCAGCGGCGCGGGCATCACCTGGAAACTACCCCACACCTACTGAATCCGCAGTCTTCCGGCTGATCCTGACGAGCGCTTAAGGACTGTGAGCACAGGGCTGGACCCCTGACATCCCTTCCCTAACTTCCTCTAACACCATGCACGGCTAGACTTGATATTGTCTGGCTCTAAAAAGAGGAACATAGTTAATGAACACCATAAAACAATTAAGCAATTAAAGCTGATTTGAAATGAAAGGAGCTTATTTGGGAAAGAAATAGTCACTGGGACTTGTTCAACCAGCGGCTGGACCCTGAGGTTAGAAGATCGTATTTTAGTTTTGTCTGAAGCAAGTGTTTCTAAAGTCCTTTCAAATCTTAAGAAATAACGTTTTCGGAAAAGACAGGCTAAAGTTACATTTATTATTTTTTTTAACGTTTATTATTGAAAGAGAGAGACAGAGCGGGAGCCGGGGGAGGGGCAGAGAGAGAGAGAGGGAGACACAGAATCCGAAGCAGGCTCCGGGCTCCGAGCTGTCAGCCCAAAGCCCGACGCGAGGCTCGAACCCACGAACTGCGAGATCGTGACCTGAGCCAAAGTCCGATGCCCCTGTTTATTTTTATTTTTAAAGATAATTAATCCCTAGGGTGCCTGGGTGGCTCAGTCGGTTGAGCGTCTGACTTCGGCTCAGGCCATGATCTCGCGGTCTGTGGGTTCGAGCCTCGTGTCGGGCTCCGTGCTGACAGCTCGGCGCCTGGAGCCTGCTTCCGATTCTGTGTCTCCTTCTCTTTCTGCCCCTCTGTCGCTCACGCTCTGTCTCTCTCTGTCTCCCAAAAATAAATAAACGTTAACAAAATTTAAAGATAATTAACCCCCCATCCAGTGGTTGTAGGATTCCGTTTCTACGGGGCATCTGCTGATCTAAAGATAAAGAAAAGGCTTGGGTTGACTTGGATGCATTTTCCAAAACAGACGTACGGCCATAAATATTTGCCTTTGATGACCAACGAAACAGGCCAATGGCGTCCATAACGATGGCTTGTCGCCTCCCACAGCCTATTCTGACAATCCGTCTGCATGCTTATCCATGCTCCAGTCCCACGACGGCTGGCCCAGCCTGGGAACGCCTGCCCATACCAGCATGCTCCCCGTGGGCCACAGCGCCGGCCCGCCGGCTGGCTCCAGGTAATGTATGTCCGGACATGATGCAGAGCGTCCTGGGACCCCGAATGTGACGTCCTGCCGTTTCCATCCTTGGTCTTTATTCTGCCCTTCACCTGGGGGCGGCTGGGCAGTTATTTGTAGCCGTACCGCTAACCCGGGGATCCCAGGTTGCATGACCGCGGTGCGGCATGGATAGAGATATAACAGGGAAGCCAGGGCCCCCATCCTGGCTCTGGCACTTACTAGTTCCTGCGAAGGACAAGTCTCTTAAACTCTCGGAGCCTCGTTTCTACAAGAATGCCAAATGACCCCATCTCTTTGTCTTTACAGAGTTGGGGTCAGCAGGTGTAATCTGAAGAAATGTTTCTAGCGCCTTTTTTTGAGAAGAGCTATTAAATTAAGGGAAAAGGTGTAGTTGGCTTTCCTGTGGATATAGGACCAAAGTCCTTAACGTGGTTGCTGGTAACTAGTAAAGAACAATGGATGCTTTATTATTAACTTGAAAATAATGTAGGGGGAGATGGGCTTAAAAAATCAAGCTGATTGGTGAACATACGGAGGGTTTTCATAGGGTTATTATAAAAAACTAAGACAAAGTTGAAAGTCAACTCTCGTTTTCTACCGAAGAAACAGGCTCAGGGATATTAAATGATTTGGCAAGTTGGTGGCTCACAGTAGAATGAGTCTGTAGACAAGTTATCTCGACTTCGAAAGCAGTGCCGTTTATTCTGTTTAGCATATCATACTGTGCCTCAGATCTTAATTCTTTTGTCTAGGAAAGAATTCTTTGATAATAAGAATCTAAGTGTCTGCCTGTAAAAAATAAAGCAAACAGCGCTTCAGGTGCGTGAAGCAGCCAACTTTTCAAGGGCGGGACGGTCGCTTAGAAACCAGCACAGAAATGGAATCACCTGCAGGTTACAGACCCCTGGCAGGGGGGGCACCCCACAGCACCATCCGGACTGGGCATCTCAGAGCCATGTGTTCTGTCTATAAACAGGGGGCGGTAGACTACTTCCTTCAACTCAGGGTTGTTTTCAAGTTCAAATACAGCTGAAATACAGCACATGGCTCGGTAAGCATTATAGCACCACGTAGAGTAAGGTCGCCTTCATTTATCGGAAGACGTTTTCTCCAAACGATTTTAGCAGGTTTGCAACCTGCTGACGTCTACGTTCCCAGACCGAAGGGTCTAATACCGATGTCCAACCCCTCCTTCCACGGATTGGGACACAGGCTCGAAACTGGTTGCAGGCCAGTGTTCCCTGACGCAGCTAGGGAAGGGCGGGGCTCCGGGTCCGACTCTCAGACCCGTTCTTGCTGCACCGCGCCCCGCTGGCGGGCATCGCTGCCCAGGACAAGGTGCAGGGGACCTTGTTTTGGAGTCCTTGTTTTGGAGTCACCGTCAGAAGCACCTTCCAAACCATCATGCTTCAGGAGGGTGTTGTCTGCCTCTCGAGGGTCGGTGCAGTGGGGTGTGCACCTGAGGGTCGCCTCAGGGTGTGGTTGACTAACAGAGCGGGTGACCTGCTTGGAAGACGCCGTCCGCGCCCTGGTCAGCACTCGGGTCGTTGGCCGTTGCTGTCCCTCCCGCAGCCGGTCTGGGGCCCCGCTCCAGGTCTGTGCCTGACTGTCTCCACGTTTGCATTTCAGCCAGTACCCGAGCCTGTGGTCCGTGAGCAGCGGCTCCATCACGCCCGGCGCCCAGACCGCGGGGATGTCCAACGGGCTGGGCGCCCAGTTCTTCCGGGGACCCTCCGCACACGCGGCGCCTCTCGCCCACCCGGTCCCAGCCTCCCCCTCCTCGGGATCCCCGCTGTACGAGGGGGCCCCCGCGGCCACAGACATCCCTGACAGCCAGTACGACGCCTCGGCCCAAGCCCGCCTCATAGCCTCGTGGACGCCCGTGTCGCCACCTTCCATGTGAATCGAGGCCTGTGTCGTAAACGACGCGGGACTTCGCCGTGGCGGCCGCAAGTGCGGGTCCGATTCACCTCCCGGGTACCGAGGTGGCCGCTCCTGGGTTGAGGGAAGGAAACAGGCCCCGTCACCCTCCCTTTACGGTTAGGAGGAGGGACACGTGTCCCGCCGTCCCTCAGGAGTGCCGTGCCCGCCGCGTGCCCGCAGTGAACTCTGCACGGAAGCGGCGCGGCGGCCCGAATTTACCATGATTCGCGATAAACGCCATTTGCTGGGGTCAGACACGTGGCGTTTCTCATACGGCACGTGCAGCCTCGGCCCGCCAGCAGTTGTAAACCCCACCGGTCCTACTCGTGCAAGACAGGTGCACACTCAGTTCTCTTCCTTGTGGCTTTGGAGGACTTCCCAGACCCTCTGTGGCGGCGGTCACAGGTGGGCCTGTGCCGGGAAGGACAGGATAATGTCACAGCCGAGGACAGCAGGTTGTAGTTGAAATGCAGACTTGCCCGCTCTGCCCACTAGAACGTGTTCATTTTGAGCATCGGTAGTTAACCTCTTGTGTTGTTAAACCTACGATCGTTTATATTTGTCTTTTAAGTAGCCAAAGACAATCAGCAGGAGGCCTTTTTCTGCAAAATAAAAGCAATATCCAAGTTTGGTTGGTCTAGTTTTTATTCAGACTCCTCTTTTTGGGGGGCGAGAGTCTGTGACGGCTGGTGGCAAAGACCTTGTCCCAACGGAGCATTGTAATCTGTTGTGAACCTTAATGCTTCGTCTAACGAGCTGCAGAGCTGCGTGTGAACTGCAAATGCAGAAGGTGATAATTGACTTTCAAGAGAGTCAACACCGAGTTGTGGGGGTTGTGGGGGTTGTGGGGGTTGTGGGGGTTGTGGGGGTTGTGGGGGTTGTGGGGGATGGCATCGTGGGCGATGGCCAGCGCTAACATGAACTGACACAAAGCGACAGTTGATATGTGGGAACAATAGGGCATTTGTAAATATCTTCCCTGCTGGCGTTCTGAGCAGAGAACCAGACGGCTCGATCGGGGCAGTCTTTCCATCTAGTGGCTGAACGCTTAGTTTGATGCTGCGTACTTGAACCTCCTATTCAGAATTGCCAAGAGCTACAGATGGCCAGTCCGTCGGAGCTCGGCCAGTAAGGTGACACTATGGACACACGTGGTGTCGTGGACGTTAAGGGTGAAGAGAAACGAGGCAGAGGGGCTTCGAAACTTCCCGAGGGAGTGGGAGAAGTGTGTTTACAAGTCAGCACTGCTAACTTTTTAGTGCCCTTGGTGAACTCCTTAGGTATCATGGCCAGGGGCCCAGCCCAATGCTGGGGCTTCCTTCGGCTCCACTGCTCTTTCTAGGACCCGCGGCGATCCATTTGTCGTACTGAGGGCGAACCCAGAACTCAGCGCAAAGGGCTGAGTGTGCAGTGCCCTTGTGCCTGCTTTCCAAGCGGGACACGGCTCTCGTCCACTCTTTGCCCCTAGTTTTCCTCGATTTCGTAACCACTGCTCACGTGCAGACCTATCCCACATCAGAAGGTTTATTGACAAGGGTGTTACGAGCATAATTTTTGAATAAGCCACTGCGCGAGTAGAAGTGGGAAATGAAACGGGCCGTAGTCCGCGCTGTGGCTCCTGCCCAGCACAGGCGGGGTCTGCTGGAGAAGCGCTGGGCTTTGGAGGGACGGACGGTCCCCTGGGATCCCGAAAACTTGGACTCCCCTGCAGCCGGCTGCTCTGTGAAGGCTGGCATCAGGGTCTTGTCCCCCAAGACTGACCGGAGGGAGCAAGAGGAGCCTGGGTGGAGGGTTCTTGTCTTGAGGACACGTTCCTGGAGGTCGCGGCCAGGGAACACGGCCCTGCCCCGTGCTGGGGACTGCAGGGAGACTGAGTCACACGGCCCTTTCTCCAGGGGCCTTCCACTCTGGCCAGGGAGACTGATTTTACATGTAGAAGAGGGACACGGGAGTTTCTAAAGGTGACCCCCGGTTCAAATTCAGGGAATTAATATTGAAGTAACCAAACAGTGATTTCCTGCTTGTGCGGTGGGGCGGCGACAGCCATGTGGGGCAAAGAGCCCACAGTTTGGTGCAGAAGACCTGGATTTGAGTGCCCATTGGCCTCACTTGCTGTGGGACCCCAGGAGAGTGAGTTACGCACTCCGGAAATTCAAGTTCCTTATCTGTAAAGACGGAGGAAGAACATGCTTGTCTGCTGGGGCTGTTGTGAGAAATGAAAGAGAGAAAGGTGTTGGAAAGTGGGTAGAAACAGTGATTTGTGCTACAGCATCGTAGATAAAATTCTAAGCCAATAAAACAAATAGTTGCCCAGCTCTACTTATGGAATCCTTAGAATAAGGTATGGCTGCATGTACGAAACATCTAGTCAAGATCCTAGGCCATCTGTCCTGATTTGGACTGCAAATTTCTTTCTTATCTGGAGGGAGATTCCTAGGAATTATTTCTCTACCAAGATTAAGGCAGGCTCTCAATTATTCACGAACAAAAAAAGATATACAGCCCAATATTTGAAAAGAAATTGTATAATCTGCATCCCTTGTCTGTGGCTTATGGGGGGACTGACCCCTGTGTGAATATAAGGTGAAAGTAGTCTTTAGAAACTGTTCTCTACAACTTTTAATGTATGTGGCTGGATTGTTTTATCAGATCTTTTTTTCTTTTGGGGGGAAGGTGGTGGTGATAGGGTTATGCATTCTAAAAAGAAAAATACTTTTTGGGGCACCTGGGTGGCTCAGTTGGTTGAGCATCCGACTTCAGCTCAGGTCACGATCTCACAGTTCATGGGTTCGAGCCCCACGTCGGGCTCTGTGCTGACAGCTCGGAGCCTGGAGCCTGCTTCGGATTCTGTGTCTCCCTCTCTCTCTGCCCCTCCCCACTCACCCTCTCAAAAATAAATAAACGTTAAAAAAAAAAAAAAAGATCTGTTTTATCCAGAACTTGGAACTTTTCAGGGCAGCGCTTTGTCCCATTGGCTACCTTCTGGGTCAGTTGAAAATGCTGTGAAATTCATTCAACGGAAGAAAGACAACCCAAAAGACACCAGGAACTTTCACCACCAGTGCACAAGAGGAAACAGGACTGCGGAGGAAGAAAAGAGGCCACCAGGCAGTGTAGAGGCAGAAGCGATGGGACTGTTCGAAGAGGCTCTCCGATTGTTGGCAGGGGCGCTGCATTCGGGTCCACGTGGTAATAGAGACAAGAGACGACAGAGGACAGCCATCGAGTTGGAGAGGACTTGATGGCAAATGTTAGAATATTAAAAAAGAACAGGAGAGAAACCACAGCATCTCTATGAGAAATCCAGGATCGGAACCCGACTTTCTGATGGAGTGGTTTGGCTCATCTCTGGAAAGACAAAGCAGAGGGCTTAGTGGAACCCACATGTAGCTCGTAAAAAGGTGGTTGCCTTTGAAGGTAAGAGTCAACCGCTCATCAGAAAGGACGTGAAGCTGGAAAGCCAGAAATCTTCAGAAGTGCTAGAAGGGTCTAGAAAGACGTCTTTAGAACGGAAGAAGAAAAATAATGAGGTTTTGGGATGAGCACTGGGTGTTGTATGGAAACCAATTTGACAATAAATTTCATATATTAAAAAAAAAAATAATGAGGAAAAGGGAGGTCAACTACGAACCCCCTTGGGGTCGGGAGAATAAGACTCCAAAGGGCACAGAGAATATATGAGAATATGTATCAGAAGATCGGAAGGATGTATCAGACCACACGGAGCACGGAGCTGTTGCTGCTAAGAACGGAAGACTGACAGAGCTGCCTTCAGAGCTCTGGGGACAGATGGACAATATTGGACAGCTCAGGACGACTCGGAAGACACTTTCCCTTCCATTGGGGATGAAAATGAACTGCACTCCACTCGACTTCTCCAGGTGGGAGCGCAGTTGCGAAAACAAGCAGTGGAATGTATCAGGTGACCCTGAGTTGGCCGGTCACTAGAGCGAGAGGGTCAACATTGGAGAGGAAAAACTGACAAGCATTTTCTGGGCAAAACTCTGCGCGCGACAGAAGGTAAGAGAATCTGAAGCCAAACCTGAGTGGGGGAAAGTTTTCGGTTCCGGGAGAGTGATGTGAAACTCGCCGTGTTCAGGTGGAAAACGCGTGGAAATGCCTGCACCTGCAAGTTGAACGCACCATGTTGTCTCTTTCTTCTACACCCAGAAGTGCCCCCCGTGGTGTCATCAGCGAGGCCTCCTCTGGGCCCAGGGCCAGCTCCTCGGCTAGGAGGGGCCAAAAGGCTGCATTGGCCGCACTCGTGTGCCAGCCGGTGTTTTCTTTCCCCTTTATTTTTATTATTATTTTTTATTTTAGGTAAACTCTACACCCCACGTGGGGCTCGAACTCATGACCCCAAGATCAAGAATCACACGATCCATCTGAGGCACCCTGGTGCCCCTCTCTCTCGTTAAACAGGCAGTAACTCTGGGGTTTTCTCCTCTTGGCCTTCATTTGCATAGGTTTGGGGTTATGGAGGGCCCCAGGTCTTAAGAGTGGATAACTTTTGGACCGAAAAGAGCGGACCGATCTGCTTAGGGCCTTATTTCAGACAAGACTTTATTCTGATATCTCTTGTCTCTTTCTCAGAAAGAATCCATCCCTAACGAATGAGAAGATCGTTTTGATGGATACCCTCTCTTACCTTGTTCTAGGAACAAAGCCTAGGCTTGCACGTGAGTAAGGATAGTGACCCCTGATCCCAGCGTGTCACGTTTAACACCTGTGTAAACATCCGCCTCCTATCAAGCCTCTATGTATGTGCTCAAGGACAGTGTGGCTGGAATATTCCATTTAGACAAAGAATTCCATGTGCTTCCAAGTCCCTGCTGAGTTTCACGTTGGTTACGAAATTCTCCAATTCTCTTTTTTTGGTTTATTTATTTATTTTGAGAGAGAGAGAGAGAGTGCGCGAGAGAGATGGCCTGTGCGAGTGAGGGTGAGGGGGGTGCCGAGAGAGGGGGAGAGAGAGAGAGAGAGAGAGTGAGAGAGAGAAAACCCCAAGCAGGTTCCGTGCTGTCAGCACGGAGTCCAACTCGGGGCTCAATCTCATGAACTGTGAGATCACGACCTGTGCCGAAACCAAGATTCGGACGCTTAATCACCTGAGCCACCCAGGCGCCCCAGGAAGTCTGCAGTTCTCAAGCTTTATCGGGTTTTGATGTGACAATGCTGTGTAACAACCTCAAAATCTCAGGTGCTCGCAAAACCAGACCCTTATCTGGGTTTAGCCCAGCCCTGCCTGGAAGAGAGCCACAGACCCCGATCTTATTTGTCAGGGTCCGCAGATTGGGGTCTGTGGCTCCCTTCCAGGCAGGGCTGGTCTAAGTATGGTCCATGGGTTTTTTTTTCCTCAGGGACCAGGCTCAAGGGACACACCATCTGGGGATGCGGTTCTCACGGTGGAGGTTGGAAGTGACAGGAGATCCAACGGAAACTTCCACGCTTCTTAAACCTTTTACTCATAGCCCGCAAGCTTTACCTTTCACCCATATTATGTGAGTCCAATCAAGTCACACGGCTAAGCCCTACATCAGTGGGGCGGGGAACCATAACTCCCCACCCAGGGCATTCGGCGGGAGATGAGACCCACGAGTCAGGAGACAGTAATTCAACTTATCGTCAACTCTCTGTCCATTTCTGAGTCAAATAATTCGGGGTGAATCCAAAAATATACATATTTTTCTCATTACAAATGAACACCGCTTTTTAACTAATAGCTTCTTATGACTTTTATGTGTTTAATTTAGACATACTGCGTTTCAGTTCTAATGAAGGCACCTCACGTGTTTGGTAAATGATCCCAAATGGCATTACAAGGTACTATTGAAAACACCCTTAAACAGGAAAAACGTATCCCCCCTTTTATCCTGCTCTTCTTTTTTAACCTATGATTACTGTTCGGCGTCGATTTATAGAGAACCTGTGTTAATAAATAAACATTATCTGGGGGCGCCTGGGTGGCCAGGTCGGTGAAGCGTCCGACTTTGGCTTCTAAGCGAGGTGAGCTGTCTCACCAGGTCAATGGCGGTAAAAAGCCTGATGGTGTGAGAACCAGTGGTGAGCATTCCCCGCAGAGTGGTTTCCCCTGGTGAGACTTTGAGTGGAGGTGTTTTTCCAGCTCCTCCCTTCCACGTACACTCTCTCCTAGAAGTGACCTGCTTGCAGAGGTTCTGGAAGGTGGAGGTTCCCCTTCCCAACCCCACTATGGCCCTTCTTTCACTTAAAAGGAAAGGTTTACTGCCGACACACCCGGGATCTTCATTGACTCAGGTGTAAAAGCTTCCAGACATCAAACGAAGAGACCATTGTTCAGTCCCAGGGCATCGTAAAGGTCCCAGACGCCCCCCCCCCCAATAAATCGCAGGGAGAATCCTCTCGGTAGAAGACGCTCGCCTCCCAGCACCCAAATGGACACCACCGCTTTGGTTCCCGCACCCACAGAAGCCAGCTGGCCGACCCGACTCCCAGCTTTACATTCCTGGGACTTGGCAACAGCTGCCATGTTGGGTGCTTATGACGCGCCTGTTACTATTCTAAGCATCGCATGTGTCAACTCAACCTCCTAAGAAACGATCTCCTTTTTGTAGAAAAGAAGGTAGAGGTGTGAACGGGCAGGAAAGGGAGAGACGCGTGGACCCCCCCAAGCCTCCACAGCTGTGACCGTCCTGCCCCCTTCTGTCGGTCCGTATATACTGAATATGCGTGTGTGCTAACACACAGCGTTGGGTGGAGAAGGAACGCAGTGGATGAAACCCCGTCACTTCGTCTAAAACAAGAGAAAAAGTTCTTTTTTTTTTTTTTTTTTTAATTTTTTTTTTTCAACATTTTTTATTTATTTTTGGGACAGAGAGAGACAGAGCATGAACGGGGGAGGGGCAGAGAGAGAGGGAGACACAGAATCGGAAACAGGCTCCAGGCTCCGAGCCATCAGCCCAGAGCCTGACACGGGGCTCGAACTCACGGACCGCGAGATCGTGACCTGGCTGAAGTCGGACGCTTAACCGACTGCGCCACCCAGGCGCCCCGAGAAAAAGTTCTTAAAGGAAGACACATGTGAATCGTGCTAAGTACGTGGGAGAAAATAAGCCGTGTCTTAGGAGGAAGGGCGACCTGGGCTGGGAGCCCTTAAGGTAAGGTAAGAAGAGCGCTTCTCCAGGGAGGTGACTGAAGCCAAGCCTGAGGTCACACAGACCTGTGGGCAGGGGCAGATCTGTGGGAGCACTGTCCTGGGGCCGAGCAGCAAGCCAGAGACTCTGAGAGTAGAGACAGCCGTTCCGCTCAAGGAACGAGAAGGGCAACATGGACGGAGCGTAGGGAGCGAAGGCGGGCGGTGGAGAGTGGGGGACATGGGCAGGCCGGGACCGGGCAGGCCCCGGTGCGCCAGCCGAGACTTGTGTGGTTTTCTTCTGAATGTTCATTTATTTATTTCAGGAGAGACAGAGACAGAGCACAGCGGGGGGTGGGGGGAGAATCCCAAGCAGGCTCCGCGCTCAGTGCCAAGTCCGGTGCCGGTTCCATCCCATGACCGTGAGATCACGACCTGAGCCCAGATCAAGAGTCAGGTGCTCAACCGACCGAGCCCCCCGGGCGCCCGAGACTTGTACGGTTTTAAAATTGTCGTAAAATACGTACGACATGAAAAGTTGACCGTCTTAACCATTTTTATGTGGCATCACGTACATTCATGTTGGGCAACTGTTCCCACCATCCGTCTCCAGAACATTCTCATGATGGCAAAGTGAAACTCTATCCCCTTTAAACACTCGCTACCCCCACCCCCCACCCCCGCCCGGGCACCCACCCTTCTCCTTTCTGTCTCAGGGGCTGTCCTGACTCTAGGGGCCTCACAGAAGACAGATCATACAGGATTTGTCTTTTTGTAACTGGCTTATTTCACTGAGCAGAATATCCTCAAGACCTATCCCTGTAAAGGGAATTTCCTTCCTTTTTAAGGCTAAATAATATTCCGTCGTTTGTATGGACCACATTTCGTTTACCCACCCATCTGTCCGCGGACACTTGGGTTGTCCCTACCATTTGGCCGTTGGGAACAACACTGCTGTGAATCCAGGAGAGCAAATACCATTTTGAGACCCTGCTTTCCATTCTTTTGGATATATGCCTAGAAATGGGAGGGCTGAATCATGTGGTAATTCGATTCCTTTTTTTTTTTTAATGTTTTTATTTTTTTTTGAGAGAGAGAGAGACAGTGAGAGCAGGGTGGGGGGGGGAGCAGAGAGAGAGAGGGAGACACAGAATCGGAAGCAGGCTCCAGGCTCTGAACTGTCAGCATAGAGCCCGACCTGGAGCTTGAACCCGTGAACCACAAGATCATGACCTGGGCCGAAGTTGGATGCTCAACCGACTGGGCCACCTGGGCACCCCTGGTAATTCTATTCTTAATTGTTACATGATGTACTACTTTATTTGATTTTCAAACTTTAAACCAATCTTGCATTCTTCGGATAAATACCATTGATCATTATGTAATATACTTTTTATAGATTACTGGATTCATTTGCTAATATTTTTAATAATGATTTTTGTTGATATACTTCTGAGGGATATGAACATGACCTTTTTTTGGATAACCTCTTTATCAGTTTTTATTATCAGAATAATGCTTATTTCATAAAATGTTTTGTAAAAAATGTTTTGTAAAACTTACCAGAGAAGTCATTTGTCCTTGGAATTTTCTTTTCTTTTTTCTTTTCTTTTCTTTTTCTTTTCTTTTCTTTTCTTTTCTTTTCTTTTCTTTTCTTTTCTTTTCCTTTCTTTTCCTTTCCTTTCCTCTCCTCTCCTTTCCCTTTCCTTTCCTTTCCTTTCCTTCCCTTCCCTTCCCTTTCCTTTCCTTCCTTTCTTTTCCTTTATTTTCAGCTTTTAAAGAGTTACAACTTTCATTCATGAATCTACCAACTGTAAGATTGAATGAATTTCACGAAAGAAGAGATGTCAGTCAGGAAGGGCCGGGTTCATGATGGCTTTGCAATGGAAACCATCACGCTTGGTGCACACCTGGCGATCAGCGCAGAAGAGGAAAACCAGACAATGGGCATTTGTCTCACGTTTTGCGAGGGCTCCTTATAATATTTCCACTGCTCATGTGAAAAGCATTGACCGTATTTCAGGAAAAGAGACAGCTAATGTTAAAAGTACTTATTTAATATTAACAATCTGGTACCATTCTAAAATTTGGAGGAAAGTATTCCATTGATCCAAAGATCTTGCCCCAAGGAGAACTGAGATGCTGATCACATCAACCTTTTCACGAGGCTTTCGTAGAAAAGTTTACTTGAGTCTTTCATTTGGGATTAAAATACGCGGAGCTTACAACTCAAATTCATATGAAAAGCTGCAAAATGTCTTGGGCTCAGAAGGCGATTTTTAAGTCATCTCTGTTTCCATATAATGTTTGGATTGTAGTAAACATTGTTAACCGGATCCAAAGAAAAAGCTGGTTTAGACGACGCATGCATGCTTTATTTTAATTGTTGGGAGAATCTGCTTTAATTAATTAATTAATTAATTATTTTAAAACTACCTAGAAAGACTGAGTGGGGTCAAGAGTCTGAGCGCCACGTTGAGGATGATGGGATTTTTTGTTTTGTTCATTTATTTTCGAGAGGGAGAGAGTGTGTGTGAGCAGGGGTGGGGGCTGTGTAGAGAAAGAGAACAGAGGATCCAAAGTGGGCTCTGAGAAGAGCGAGCCCGACACGGGGCCCGAACCCACAAACTGTGAGATCGCGACCTGAGCCGAAGTTGGATGCCTAACTGACCGAGCCACCAGCGGAGGCCAGTGGAGGCCTGTGGAAGAGGGTTAGGGGCTGGTGCAGGACCGGTCACTGGCTCAGGCTCCTCAGGGTCCCAGACACGCAGGTGTAAAACATTCCCCTAGATCGTCCCTACCGCCGTCCTTCGCACATTCCTCCCATCCTTGCCGTTCGGACGTGGATGCCAGTGTTCTTGGGTGTTTCCCTCCTACAGATGGTTTGCCACCTTCTAGAGTTTAGTCCATTTATGTGTCTTTGTCTCCTGAGAAATTTGAACAAAGGCTGTTATTTTGTAGCTCATGTGCTTCTTTTTCTTGCGAAGTTGCAATCCACCGTCTCAGGATTTTGGTTTTTACTGAAACCAGAAGCAAAGACTCCCCTGTGTTATTCATGTATCAATGCATTCTGGTTTCTTTCCTCCGATTTCTTTTCTTCCCTGTGGTTTCAATGTCTAATATTGAGCTGGCGCCTTTCTCATTGCTCACCTTTAAATGAAATGAGTTTCGGGGCGCCTGGGTAGGCTCAGTCTGTTGAGCGCCCGACTCTGGGTTTCGGCTCAGGTCATGATCTCACAGTTCCGTGGGTTCAAGCCCCAGGTCGGGCTCTGTGCTGACTGCGTGGAGCCTGCCTGGGATTCTCTCTCTCTCTCTCTCTCTCTCTCTCTCTCTCTCTCTTTCTCTCTCTCTCTTTCTCTCTCTCTCTCTCAAAATAAGCCTAAAAAAAAATCTTAAAAAAAAAATAAATGAAGTGAGTTTCCTCCTGGCCAGCTGCTGAAGGCAGAGGTAAGAACATGCTTTACACTAGGAACAATTCCTCGTTTCCCCGTGTGTGTGTGTGTGTGTGTGTGTGTGTGCACGAGTGCGTGTCTCCAGCCCGGCAGGCAAGCACAGATGCCCATGACCGGTCACTCTTCTCCTCTGTCTCTGTGACGCACCTGTTCCTCCCAGGTAGCTGCCTGTGCCTGTGGTCATTTCCAACTGAACTCCCTGACTTTTAAAGTCCCAACGATCATAATTTAATTCTGAGCTTCTTTCTGAAAGGGAGAACTTAACACGGAATTAAACGTATAGTGGTTTGCATGATGGTCCGACTTCCGTACCTTATGTTAAGCTGTGTGCTCTGAGTTCCTGGGGCCTCAACCGAGTGGAAACCCAGATACCACTGATTCTCATTCCCAGACACCGGGAGACCATGTCTCCGTCATAATCTGGCGAGCCCTCCGCACGGCACCCTTTTGTCGCCGGAAGGCGTGTCCGGGGCCGGCTGGGCCCACGCGGAGCCCCCGTCGGGTCAGAATGAGAAACCTGCGCGGGGCTCACGCAGCCTCAGTGGACGGGCAGCACCGGGCGCACGTGGGTTTCGGCCCCACCTGTTCCCCGCCGGGTCTGCTCCCGCAGGGTCCCCGGCACCCATGAGACAGCACGGACCTCACCCGGAGACGCCTGTCGCTTTGCGGTCCCAGAAGTCCGGGGGACCTGCCGTTTGCCAAGCGTTGATCTCCGGCTGCCTGGCTGCCCTGGGGCCCGCTCAGTGCCAAGGACAGAAGAGGGGAAGGCACGGCCTCTCGCTTCTGCATCGCACTCTGCAAGAGAAGCTGGCAGCTGTTTCTGTCTGGCCCTCGGGGACTGATAGAATTTTTAGTGACAGTTTTTTTTCTAATTTGAAAAACCCTGACGACTGGTTTCTCCCCAAGGTACAGACACGGAGATGATGTAAGTGTGGGGAGAAACAGCCACCACAACCCAGATCACTCTTTCCCTCTACTTTTTTTGAACGTTTATTTATTTATTTACTGATGTGGAGAGAGACAGGGAGTGCACACACAGGGGAGTAGCAGAGAGAGAGGGAGAGAGAGAATCCCAAGCAGGCTCCGCTCTGTCCACGCAGAGCCCGACGTGGGGCTCGAACTCATGAACCGTGAGATCACGACCTGAGCCGAAGTCAGAGTCTTACCCGACTGAGCCACCCAGACGCCCCTTCCCTCTGACCGTTAACACCTTTTCCCAGGTCAAACCCATCACACTTGGCTTCTTCAGCCTTCCTAGAAGGATCGTTGGCCGGACAGGCCCAGGTACTTGTGAACGCAGGTAAGTGTAGGCGTCCGTCCAGCTCTTGCCACAGCGCTGCCTCCAAGACCCGCGACAGCAGGCTGCACAGGGGACCCTGGCCTGAGTGCCTTTCACTCTGGATTCTTCCGCACAGCCTGCTGAAGTCCACACCGCTGGATAAATATTTGTGTCTGACTTAATGGTTCCTACTTTCCCTACGTGGGATCTGACGTTCTGATCAGAATCTGCTTTATTTATGCTCAAGAGAGGTATGAGTTCTGCAAAAGCCACACGGCTCTAAGTTATTGGGCTTCCTTCACGTTACACAACGGGAGACGGGTGAGAGGCGGACCCGGGTTTACGATGAGGCTGTGGGTTGTTACTAGGATCACACATTCTTGTCTCTGTCTGCCCCACCCTGTTGGATTTAATCCTCTGTCCCGGGGCCTCTGCGTTTGCAGGCTTCCGTCCAGGTCTCAAGCAGAGGAAGGAGAAAAGGAGGCACAGGAGCGACTGGTGGTCCCCGTGCCATCCTGCCATGGCCAGAACTGTCCCTGGGCATGTCCCTCGGCTGCTTGCAGCCCGGCGGGAGGTGGAGAAACCAGACCGACAGCCTTCCGTGGTGGAAGCAGGAAAGGTAGAGGAGGGCGGAGGAAGCGACCTGCCCTAGAGAAACTGAAGTTTCTCTAGACAATGAAACTCCCAACCCCAGGGGTGCTGAAATGTTGCAAAGTGGTGTAGGTGGACAAGGAAGTGGCTTTCTTGGTCCTCGTGAATAACACCACCATCAGCATAACCTTCGTCCCGCGCTCCTCCTCGGGTGCACGACATACTGTGGCTTAGCCCCGTCCTTTTCCTCGGAGTTACACTTAATTTTCCAGGGGGCCGGGGAGGGGGGCATCGCCTCTGTCTGTGGAGGGCAGCGTCTCCGTCCGCGCCTGTCTGTGTGCTCAGTTCTTAGAGGCCAAGTGTGGGAAATGAATGCCATTCCTCACCTATGTAGGAGAATCTTCTCATCGGGAAAAACACATAGTTCAGACAGCGTTGGGGAAAATTCCTTGGGTCTGGGTGATTGATGGGCCGGAAAGCAGGAGGTGGGGTGTATCTTAATTAAATGGTACATGGTTTTGGAGAAAGTGGCACATCTTTTTTTTTTTTTTTTTTAATTTAATGTTTATTTTTGAGAGAGGCAGAGTGCAAGTAGGGGAGGGGCAGAGAGACAGGGAGACACAGAATCCGAAGCGGGCTCTGGGCTCTGAGCTGTCAGCACGGAGCCCGACGCAGGACTCGAACCCATGAACCTTGAGATCGTGACCTGAGCCGAAGTCAGACGACTAACCCACTGAGCCACCCAGGTGCCCCTCCTTCTTGCTTTTGAATGCGCTTCATCCAGTAAGATTCTTCTAGAAAAGAGAAAGCTAGGTTGCTTCTAATTCCAAAATCATGTGTGTTCTTTCTGTGATCTCATCACAATATATTGAAGAACAACATAAAAGCATCTTAGAAACATTCTCAGTTCATAAAACACTGCTCTTTGGCTGTGCTCTTGAGGCTACGCAACTTCCTGAAAATGTCTGCCCGAACACGAAAGTAACCGTTAAAAACGAGTCACATGAACGCCAGCTACAGCTTTTGTAAGAGACACTTTAGGAAGAAGTCAAATACGAAGGGAGGTTCAACCACAGCTAATTAGCCACGTGAAAAATAAATCAGTTAGCTACCGTTAGGATGTGCCACTTTCTGGGGCGCCTGGGTGGCTCGGTCAGTTAAGCGTCCCACTTCGGCTGAGGTCATGATCTCGAGGTTTGTGAATTCGAGCCCCGCGTCAGGATCTGGGCTGACGGCTCGGAGCCCGGAGCCCGCTTCGGATTCTGTGTCTCCCCCTCTCTCTGCCCCTCCCCTGCTCACGCTCTGTCTCTCTCTCAAAAATAAACATCTCTTTGACATTGTCATTTTCCGTGTCTGTTGTAGACAGTGACCCTTCTGAAAATCTAACAGGCCCCTGAGAGAAAGCCCGGTTGTTACCGCTGACGTCTACGGGCCCACGTACTCTGTGCCCGGAGTTATACCCAATAACGTTTTCCTGTTTTGTCTCCACACTAACTCATGGAGACAAACACGGTTCCTATGTGCACCTCACACAACAGAAACCGGGGTGGGGGAGCCTCTGCAGTACAGCACGTCCCCCATTTCGAGATGTAAACTTGGGAAAACCAAAGAAGGGGAAAGGGAGACCAATGGGCCAGTTTTATGCCAATGGAATGCCTTCTCGTAGCTATTCGTGTCCACGGTAACCGAGATGGGGGAGGCGTCACGGAATTCTACTTTTATAATCATGGCGTAGCTTGGAGTTTTCAGATGTGCGTCCAAACTCATATAATTAACGGGATGTTCAAAGTACAACCACGTCTGTGTCTGTCTCTAAAGTCCGTGGTCTGTCCAGGATGTCATCCCTGGGTGTTCACAGGGGCATGATAGTTACCACGTTAGGTGGTCCCTCTCTGCTAGCACGACTAAAGCAAAATTAAGTTGTTGGGCCAGTCTGCGTTATTTTGAAGTCAGTCTACATTATTGTTAAGCCGTGTAACTCTTTAAAGCATGAGAACGTGAGTTTCAAACAGGACAACACCTGACTCCTTTGCTCACAATCTCACACATCTCAAAGTTGAAAGTGTTCTGGAAAGAAATGATCGTTCATTTCTTCGTCTTGGTAAACTAACGTCCCGGATAACATGTTGGAAACAATTTCCAGCGGCTAACACGGAGCTTCACAGAAAAGATGTTAGATATTCTGAAGATGTGACGAGGCCATATTTTCTGAGATGCTTTTCCACTCACCTTCCGACAGGTGAGGCCACAAGGATTCTGACCTCTGGTTTCAATGTCTTCTCGGCCAAGGCGGTCAGCACAGCGGGGTGACCATGCGTCCCAGGGCTGGTGGCTGAGTCACCCCGTGTCGATCGCGATGTAGCCGGAGCGCCCACCCGCTCCCTTCTTGCCTCCTGCCCGGCTAATCCCAAGTCGGGCAAGATGTGAAATTCTCCCTTCAGAACTAACCTGTGGCGCTGGGTGGATATTTCGTCCCCTGCCATGGTGACAGTGAAAAGTTGCCAGTGGAATTTTTAGAAAGAAAACGTGGTGAGTCAGAGTTCTCTAAGTGGGTTTGTCATTTGTTTCCAAAGCACTTTTGAGGTCCCATCAGTTTTAATGAGATGTGACTGGCCTTTCTCCTGGCGGAGGGCGGGGGGTGAGGCGGGTGGTGGGTGGGCTGGGCAGCCGTGGGTCAGAAATGTCAAAGGGAGGAGGGTGACGTATGACTCATACTTACTGCAGTGCCGACCGTGAGGACATTCCCTCCAGATGAGGCAAACGGAATCTGTGTGTGTCCGTGAACGCTCGGCCGTCCACGAAGGCAAACGGGCCTGACCCGAGGGCTCCCGGGGCAGACAGTGGGCTCGGCGGCTTGCAAAGGTAACTGCACAAGTTAGTGGTGGTACTTTTGTGGTGCCACCTCATCCTGGACGCTTGGCCAGGTCAAAGGAGAGCCTCACAGCTCTGGACTGACGGCAAGGGGAGGCAGGGACGGAATGAGGGGCGCGAGAAGCCACGCAGCGGAGCTGTTACCAACGTGGGTTGCAGTAATTGGATGGGGTTGAATGCACGCTCATCAAGTTCCAAAGCGGATGATTCTCCGTGACTCGAGGCTGACTCCCTTCTAGGCAGATGATACGAAGCTCACGGTGGAAGACGATGGGTACAGACTGGACGTCAATGATTATAACGCAAAGCTGCTTTGCTCACCGCGCCCCCTACGGCCCAACCACCGCCAGCCCGCACCTGTTTTCCGCGTCCCTCACCGCCCTCCCCTCTGCACAGCGTCTCATCCCTCCCATCCCCCCCAGGTAAACCTCGCTTTACCTCCTATGTTAACAAAAACATCGGGATCGGAAACCCTTGTCCTGTGTATCTGACCTGCAGAAATACTTTGCTCAGTCACACCATGTTTTAAAAATAGGTTGAATTCGGGGCACCTGGGTGGCTCAGTCGGTTGAGCCTCTGACTCTTGATTGCAGCCCAGGTCATGATCCCAAGGTCATGGGATGGAGCCCCGCCTTGGGTTCTGTGCTGTGCGTGGAGCCTGCTTGGGATTCTCTCTCTTCCCCTCTCTCTGCCCCTACCCCACTGTCGTGTGTGCACGTGCTCTCTCTCTCTCTCTCTCTCTCTGTCTTTCGCTCTCTCAAAAAAATAAAAATAAAAAAATGAAAATAGTTTGAATTCAAATGCCTTTTCCAGGTAGACTCCACCAATGGCTATTATGTTTACTGCCTGTTCAACTAATAGACTATACCTTCCTAGACGTGACAACAGTGAATTTAAGACCCTTATATACATGCAAGGTAACCTGCAGGGAAGAAAACATGTGGTCTCACCTCCGATGGTGGCCCCATTTTGCAGGTGGAACCCTGTTACCAGTTTCTCACCCAGGCGTGTTTCATTTTAGGTGCTTTTACTTTGTGTTTTTAATATATTACATGCGTTAGGTTTTGCCTTTTGATCCAGTTTGAGAGTCTATCTTTTAAAAACAAAATTAGTTCAGTTGCCTTTATTGTTATGGAGGGCACTTTTCATATTCACTTTGTCATGAGTTTTATGTCGCATTTACTATTTTTATTGCTTATTTAGAACATGTTTTCCACTAAGTTGATCTGTGTGTGTTTTTGTTGTTTTATGTATGTACTTCTAGTAAACTCGACTTTTCTATTTTGTTCTAGCAGTGACTTTTATTTCTATCTTTTTACTCTATATTCTATTCTTTTATGCTTTAAAATTTTTTAATGCTTATTTATATTTGAGAGAGAGAGAGAGGCAGAGCCTGAGCAGGGGAGGGGAAGAGAGAGAGGGAGACACAGAATCTGCAGCAGGCCCCAGGCTCTGAGCTGTCAGCACAGAGCCTGATGCGGGGCTGGAACCCACGAACCGTGAGATCATGACCTGAGCTGAAGTCAGACGTTTAACCTACTGAGCCATCCAGGGGTCCCTATTCTTTTATGCTTTAAATAACAAGTTGGGTAAAAAATTGATTGACCACGCATTTTTTTCTTTAAGAATCTGTAGGGATTGCTGCACCAATGGATGGAACATGCTGGGAATTATTCTGGAGCCATTTCGACAGCTTTCTCTTATAGGTTACTTCATCTTTTTCTCTCCAGATGTTTAAACATTTCTTCTTTACCATTGTTTTACAGTATCTTCTGGATTGTTCTGTGTCTGTTTTTCAATGGCTATAGTGGGCTAAAGTGCATATATTTTTTATTTCTCTTTTTAATGTTTATTTATTTTGAGAGGAGAGAGAGAGAGAGACAGAGACAGAGACAGAGACAGAGACAGAATCCCAAGCAGGCTCCACGTTGCCAGTGCAGAGACCAATGCGGGGCTCAATCCCATGAACTATGAGATCATGACCTGAGCCGAAATCAAGAGTTGGACATTTAACTGACTGAGCCACCCAGTCACCCCCTAATTTCTTTAATTTCTTATAGTTTATAACTTATAACATATTTCTTTATAACATATGGCATTCTGTTCTGTTATTTTGGTTCTCCCTTTTGGGAGAATGAATCTGTTGTATCTCATCTGAATGTCATTTGAATACACCACTTTTTACCCTTACTTCTTTAAATTATTATTAATTTCCACTCTAAACTCTTAATCTTCCCTGCTGTGTTGTAAGCAGTACCCTCTCTGGCTTTTTGTCTGTATTATGGGTGAGTTGGCTATGGGTCAAGCTGTCTGCTTGACCATGGATGAAAGCCGTGTGGTAAGATTGATAGGGAAGAAATGCAGAGCCACCTGGGCCTCGAAAACCATCATGGATCTTCCACACGAACTTTGAACTGCCTCCTTTAAGATTTATACGTTACAGAAAATTAAACTTCCATCTTTTTACTCTACTGTAATTTGAGTTTTCTATTTTATCTAATAATACCTGTCTCTTATCTGATGTAACACGGAGGCATTACAATTTACCTAATTATGGACATTTGTCTTATTTGTAATATCTTGCTGCAAAACATTGCTGAGAAGTATAGAAGAAGATGTAGATAAATGGAGAGATATACTATGTTCATGGATGAGAAGACAATATTGTTAAGATGTCAGTTCTTTAACTGATTGATGGATTCAAGGCAATTTCAATTAAATCCCAGGAGGTTTTTTAGTGTAGATGTTGAAAAGCTAATTATAAAGTTTAAATGGCAATGCAAATGAACTGACATGGTCAAAATAACATTCAAAGAGAACAGATTCGGCTAATTTATCCTAAATGATTTAAAGAAACCTTATATATTTACATTAATCAAAGCCATGTGATATTGGCGTACAGATAGAAAAGAATAAATGGAAAGTGTTCTATCGTTCTAACCAATTGATTTTTGACAAAGTGCCAAGGCAATTCAAGGATAACCTCCTCAAAACAAATGGTCCTAGGACAATTGGTAGCCATATAAAAACAAAAACAAAAATGCAGGCCCTTACCTCACACCATTTGTAGCATCAACTTGAAATAGGTCTCAGACCCAAATGCAACAGATAAAACTACAAAACTTCTAGAAGGAGACAAGAGAAAATCTTAGTGACCTCGAATTTGGCCAGATTTCTTCAAAAGGACTCCCAAACCACAAATTGTAAAAGACACACACACAAATGATAAATTTGATTTCCTCAAAATGAAACTTGCTGTTTAAAACACACAGTTTAAAACTCATGAAAAGGCAAGTCACAGATTGGGAGAACATATTTGTCAACTATATATCCAACAGAGGACTTGTACATGTAAAGAACTCTTACTGTTAAATTAAAAATTTTTTTTTTCAACGTTTTTTTATTTATTATTTTTGGGACAGAGAGAGACAGAGCATGAACGGGGGAGGGGCAGAGAGAGAGGGAGACACAGAATCGGAAACAGGCTCCAGGCTCCGAGCCGTCAGCCCGGAGCCCGACGCGGGGCTCGAACTCACGGACCGCGAGATCGTGACCTGGCTGAAGTCGGACGCTTAACCGACTGCGCCACCCAGGCGCCCCTTACTGTTAAATTATAAGAGACATTTCACTAAATAAAAAGTATAGCTAGCAAATAAAAAATGAACATCTGCTCAGTGTAATTAGTTGTACAGAAATGTGAATGGAAACCACAGTAAGAAACCACTACACCTGCTACGATGGCTAAAATTCAAAAGACTGACCATATTAAGTATTGGCAAAAATGTGGAAACTTTCACACACTGGTGGTAGCGATGTAACATACTCCATCTACTTTGGGAAATGTTTCATAGTTTCTTAAACGATTGAAGAGCTATCTTCTATATGGTCCAGCCTTTCTACTCTGAAATTCTTACCAAGAAAAATGCGCATTTTGTTCCACAGAAATGCAAGCATACAATGTTCACAGAAGCTTTATTTGTAATGCTAAACAACTGAAAACAGCCGAAATGCTCATCAACAGGTGAATGGATAATCATATTTTGGTATATTCACACAATGGAATATTATTCAATGATAAAAAAAAAAGTATTGATACATGAAACAACATTGAAAAATCTTGAAATAATTATTTTACATAAAAGAAGCCAGACAATAAAAAGTACATGGTCTAGGGGCGCCCGGATGGCTCAGTCAGCTGAGCATCTGACTTCGGTTCAGGTCATGATCTCGCGGTTCGTGGGTTCCAGCCCCGCGTCGGGCCCTGTGCCGACAGCTCGGAGCCCGGAGCCTGCTTTGGATTCCGGGTCTCCCTCTCTCTCTTCCCCTCCCCGGCTCACGCTCTGTCTCTCCCTCTCTCTCAAAAATAAGTAAACATTAAAAAAAAAGCACATGGTCTATTATTCCATTTATACAGGGTTGTATAAAATACAAAGTGATATTTAGCTACAGAAAACTTACCTGTGGTTGTGCAGGATGGAAGTCGGGAGGGAGATGAGTCACAGAGGGTGTGGGGAAAAGCTGAGGTGTGCTGGAAACACTCACGGTCCTGATTGTGCTGATGACGTCACAGGAGCACACACATGTCAAAACACGTCAAATAAGTAGTACAGCCTAAATATGTACAATTTGTTGTAGGTTACTTACACACCAGTAAGGCAGTACAAATTTAAAATAAAAAGGGAGCTCTCAGATGTTCAGGGGAAGGGTTTGGGAGGGTGGAAAACTGGGACAGATGGGGGAGTGCACAGAGCAGGGGGAACAGGGCATCTGGGTGAGGGTGGTCTGGGCACACTGGCCCAGCGCTGGATGGCAAGGCCACCCTGGGGCATTGCTCTCTCAGGCAAGGGTAGGGCTCTGGGGAGACCTTCTCTACCTGGGATGTGGGAGCCATGGCGGGGGTGGGGGAGCAGGAACCTAGCTGTGGCAGGGGACAAACAAGTGATCATGTGACAGTCACTATGCATACAATATACATATTCATATGGGCATACCCACACAGGTGTATGCATATATTCGTATATATGCACACGTACATCATATATGTGCACATGCATATTTGCATACGTGCACATAGTCATAGATGTGACGTAACGCAGATACGTATTCATATATGTATACATGCACGCATACACGTACGCATATAATAAATGCACATGACAATGCATGACATTACGTATTTATATAATACACATATATGAAATTTTGTATATGCATACACATTCGTATCCATAATATATTCATATACACATACACACATACACATAATATACATGTACACAGGATACATACTTATAAGCATACTCATATACATTGATACATACATATTAATATACATGTTTATATGCATGTACACACATACATATGCATATACCCATATATACACTCACATATACTTTTAATTCTTCCTATAACCTTGCCAAGTGCTTCTCATCCCCATTTTGCCCACGAGGAAGCTGCATCTTCCAGACGCTAACAATTGACAATTAACACTGGTGATTAGCAATTAACCCGTGCGGCCCCCTCTCCCAGCGCCGAGAGTCAGTCCGGGGTCCCCTTCAGAGAACCTATGGGCAGCAGTCCCGAGGGCCTGGCCCCGCGCCCCAATGCCCCGGCTGCGCTCCAGGGCGGGCTCAGGGCCCGGGGCTGAGCAGGGGTGTGGTGGGGGGGGGTGCCGCCCGCTCCCCGCACGGCCGTCCCCGGAGCGCCTCCTGCGGACCTGGCGGGTGTCACGTACCACCGGCCTCCTGGCGGTGACTCGGTGACTCGGCTGCTGCGCGCAGGGGTGTGTGTGGAATCTCAGGGCGAGACCCGGCCAGGGCGCCCCCTGTGCCCCGACGGCGGCGGGACAGGGGGCTCGTGTTTCCAGGAGCGCAGGCGGGCCCCGTGGAGACGTCCCACAAACAAACTTGTGTGTTGTCTCCGAGCTGTTTGCCGTCCCGCGCGCCTGTGGCCACTGGGATGGGACTGAACGTGCCGGCGTTGAGTCAGCGGTTTGAGCGAGGTGCTAACTTTCGCACGGTCCTCCTACTTGGCCATCCCTCCTCCCCGGGGACGAGGTGGCGAGCCGGCCCCAGGGACCCGACGACGTAAGGCTGCAGCGCTGTCTCCCCGCCAGCCCCGGAGGGGGCGCCGCGCTCTTCGTTGCACCTGCTGCAGGAACCCCAGCGCGCCGGCCCTGCACCCAGCTCTTCCCTTCTCCGAGTAAACCACCTCGGGGGAGCGAGCGCTCCGCAGCAACGTGCGGGAAGCCGCTGGCTTGGCCTTTGTGCCAACAGCCCCGCTGCCGCAGCCCGCGGGCAGTGAGCCCCCCTCCCCGCGCCCGGTCGCTCCTGCGGCCACCATGGAGTCATTGCCGCCGTCGCCGCGGCTCCCGCGTATATAGTGTTGCCGGTGGAAATGTTCCTCGGGGCCCAGCCACCTGAGCGCTCTGTGGGGTGTCAGGAGGGAACCACCTCCTGTTCCTGGCGCTGCAGCAACCCCCCCCCCCCCACCCCGTCGAGATTTTCCCGGAAGAGTGGACAAAGCCGGCTGAGGTGGGCGGTGACAGTGACTCCCGGGTCCCTGAGGAGCAAGAAGGTAACACAGGCAACAGTGTGTGCAGCCTGGAAACCTGGGCCCCTCCAGGGGGAAATAAGATAATTCCAGACACACCGCTGGGTGTACCTGTGCCCTTCCCAAGTGGGTTTGTCAAATAACCATTTAGAGAAGTTTGGGCTGGGAGCCCTTGGGGCCTGGATGGGTCATGAAGTCAAAGACTGGATGCTGTTACTTCGGATTCCGGGCAGGGCTCTGAAGATGCCTTGGTGCCTGAATCTGAGACACTATCGGTTTTAGACCAGAAGGGCCTGCAGAGCTGGCGAAAGGCCAAGGACAGGCCGGAGGGAAAGACAAGGAAGGTCAAGGTGGTGGTGATGAGGGAGGGTAGCACCCCACCAAGGAGAGCGCGTCCCCGGGAGCAAAGTCCTGCTCAGGAGCACGAGGGCTAATGTGGAGCAAATCCATAGGAACCAGATTTAAAAGACTTGCTGGGAACACAGTTCAGTCTCTCTCCTGCTTATTCTGGTCCCTATGCACCTTGCTCTCTGTACTTATTTTCTTGGACGTTCGGTATCAGATCTAGAATCGGGAGGCCATGGAACTGCCTGGGCACGGCCCATGTCCCATCCTGACCTTTGGAGGCCATGAGGCGGTTAGAGGCTGAGAGGAAGCTGAGATAACTCCTGGTGCCTTGTCCCTCAAGGTTTAAAAAGTATAAGAGTTGGGGCACCTGGGTGGCTCAGTCGGTTAAGCGTCTGACTTCAGGTCATGATCTCATGGTTTGTCAGTTCAAGCCCCGCGTCGGGCTCTGGGCTGACAGCTCAGAGCCTGGAACCTGCTTCGGATTCTGTGTCCCTCTCTCGCTCTGCCCCTCCCCTGCTCATGCGCTGTCTCTCTCTCTCTCTCTCTCTCTCTCTCTCTCAAGAATAAATAAACATTAAAAAAAATGTTTTAAAGGACAAGAGCAGCCTGCCTAGTTGAGGAATCTGGGTCCGCAGCTGGTTTTCTGCTGTCATTTTGGCTCAAACAACATCCATGCCTGCTGATTAGAAAGCGGAAAAGCTGTACAAATTTTGTCTTGGGTGCCACATCAAGACTGAAGTAAGAAGAAAATACCAGTCTCCATAGGAATCCAGAGAAGCTGGACGTGTCTGCGTGTTGCTAGGGACTGGCTGTTTTCAGTTGACGCTATGAGTCACCAATCCGGACGAAAATAGTTCATACCAGCGTGGGGAGCCCGGGCAGAGAATCTCACCGCCCCTTCCCGGACGGGCAGGTGGCATCTCTCTGTGAATACGAGGACAGCGCCAGCCACAAACACATGCTTGTTGAAAGGGTTTCCCTCTGTCTCCAGCCCATCAGACTCCCCTCCCTCCCTCCCAGTGACAGAAGGGCACCCCAGCAGAACCGCTTCCTTCTGGATGCTTCTGGTAGTGGAGGAGAAAGTACCTCTCTGAAGCAAGTGGATTTACGAACGCTGGAATGTTCTTCAAACCAAGAGTTTTCATCCTGGAATCTATGGGGGTTCAGGGACGTTTGGAGACTTACGAAATTGATTGCAATTTTTTTTGCATTGTCTTTTTCTTGTACACTTTCCTGTTAATAACCTGTTAGAAAAAACGTATGCAAAATTTTCAAAGAATAATACAATAAACATGTTAATCTCTATCGTTCAGCTTATAAAGCAAAATACTACAAATAGAGTTGAAGTCCCTCGTCTCTGCCTCTCCCTGATTGTATTACCCGTACTCCGGCTGTAGGAAACCGCTCTCCTGAATGTGGTGTTCGTTTCCGCAAACAGCTATATTTTGACAGTATACACATTTATCACGAAACTATATACAGTGTTTTTAACCTTTTATTTTGTAATGGTATTAGACTTAACAAAAAATGTAGCAAAAACTAGTCCAGGAAGTTCCCAAATAAACTTTATCCAGTTTATTCTGATACCAAAATCTTATATAACCATTATATATCTATCAAAATCGGAAATTAAAATTGGTACAATACCATTAACTAAACCACAGAACTTTCTCAAATTTTGTCAGTCGTATAGTATTTATAGCTCATTACGTATCAACACATGTAGACCAAATCTGTTGTGTACCTCTATGAACTTACTAACAGAACATGTTTCTAAAACTTGAAATTCTGGGTGTATGCGTATTAAATATTGACAGATACGACCGTGTCGTCCGTGAAAGAGGCTGGACCAATTTACGTGACCACCTGCAGGGGATAGAGTCCCTACGTATCCATGGCCTTATCGGCCTTACCTGTTAGCAAGCTTTTAGACATTGTCGTTGTGGTAGGTGAAAATGCTGCCTCATTTAAAAAAATGACAGCTTTATTGAGTTCAAATTCACAAGCTATAGACTCACCCTATTTCAGCGTGCGGTTCACAGTTTTAGTATATTCAAGATTGTGCAACGAGCGTGACCATCGAACGTTAGGGTGCTTTCGCCACCCGCACCTGTCAGCTGTCACTCCACATTCTTCCCTCTCCCCAGCTCCTGGGAACCACCAGCCCTATCCCAGTGGGTTTGCCTCTTCTGGGCATTTTGTATACGTGGAACCATATACTTTTGTCCTGGTTTCTTTTACTTAGCGTAATGTTTTCTCAAGATTCATCTACGTCACAGCAGGTGTCAGTATGCCCTTCCTTTCTATCAATGAGTAAGAATCCGCTGCACGATACATCACACTGTGTTTATCCATTCATCCTCCAGTGGACATTTGGGTTGTTTCCACTTTTGGGGTGTTGTGAATAATGCCGCTATGAACATTTATGTGTAAGTTTTTGTACGGACATATGTTTTCATTTCTCTTGGCTATATCCCTAGAAGTAGGATTGCTGGGTCGTATGGTGACTCCATATTTAATGTTTGAGGGACTGCCAAAATGTTTCCCAAGTTGCCGCAACATTTTGCAATCCCATTAGTGATGTGTGAGGCTTCCAAGTTATCCAGATTCTTGCCCGCCATTGGTATGGTCTTTCTTTTTAAAGTCTTAGCCATCCTAATGGATGTAAGATCGTATGTCATTGTGGTTTTGATTTGCATTTCCCTATTGGCTAATTATGTTGAACATCTTTTCATGTGTGTTATGTCTGTGTTTCCTCAAAATTCATGTATGGAAACCCTAATCCCCAATGTGATGATATTTGGGAATGGGCCTTTGTGGGGGGGTGGGGGGGTGATTAGGTTATGAAAGTGGAGCCCTCACGAATGGGATTAATGCCTTTATAAAAGACACCCCAGGGGCGCCTGGGTGGCGCAGTCGGTTAAGCGTCCAACTTCAGCCAGGTCACGATCTCGCGGTCCGTGAGTTCGAGCCCCGCGTCGGGCTCCGGGCTGACGGCTCGGAGCCTGGAGCCTGTTTCCGATTCTGTGTCTCCCTCTCTCTCTGTCCCTCCCCCGTTCATGCTCTGTCTCTCTCTGTCCCAAAAATAAATAAACGTTGAAAAAAAAAAAATTTAAAAAAAATAAAAATAAAAAAAAAATAAAAGACACCCCAGAGAGCTCTTCTGTTCCTTCGGTCATGTGAGGACACAGTGAGAAGACAGCTGTCTATGAGATAAGAAGCGGACCCTCACCAGACACTGAATCCGCTGAGGCCTCAGTCTTAGACTTTCCAGGCTCCGGAACTGTAAGAAATAAGTGTTTGTGGTTGAAGCTATGGTAATTTGTTATGGCAGCCCGAGCTAACCATGACAGTGAGCTTACCGGCCATTCTACATCCTTAAAAAAAATACCTATTCAAATCTTTTGCATATTAGAAAAATTGAATTATTGGTTCTTTTACCGTTGAGTTGTCAGAGTTCTTTATGTATCCTGGATAGAAGTCCCTTCTCAGATACATGATTTGCAAATGTTTCTCCTGTTCTGTAGGTTATTTTCTCACTTTCTTGATGATTTCTTCTGATGTACAAAAGTATTTAATTTTGATGGGATCCAATTGATCCATTTTTAATTTTGTTGCTTGTGCTTTTGGTGTCCTATCTAAGACACCATTGTTCAACCGAGATCACAAAGATTTACTCCTAGGTTTTCTTCCAAGAGTTTTATACTTTTAGCTCTTACAGTTTGATCTTAGATACATTTTGAGTTAATTTTTGTATATGGTGTGTAGAAGGGATTCAACTTCATCTTTTTTGGGGTTTTTTTTTGTGTTTTTTTTGCATGTAAATATCAAGTTGTTTTAGCAACATTTGCTGAAAAAACTATTTTCTCCCATTTTATTGTTTTGGTGTCATTGGTAAAAATAAATAGGAAGCTTACTTCATTTCATGTCATTTCTCCAACTTTTTTTTTTTTCTTTAGAGAGATCAGGGGACAGAGGGAGAGAGAGAGAGAGAGAGAGAGAGAGAGAGAGAATCCTAAGCAGGCTCCACACCAAGCACGGAGCTTGACATGGGGCTCAGTCCTATGACCCTGGGTTCATGACCTGAGCTGAAATCAAGAGTCGGTCACTCCAACTGACCTAGCCACCCAGGCACCCCATTTCTCCAACTCTTTCCTTCCCTTCAAAAACCACCTGCTTTCGTTTACTTTTCAGAGTTCAGAGTAGTTCCTTTTTTTTGTTTTGTCCGGAGATTTTAGGTTTAATCAGGAGAACAGACAGTAGTGAGCATATACTGTTAGTCAAAACTCCTCCCAGAAGATAAACACAAAACCTGCTCACAAATGCCTACAGCAGCTTTATTCATAATTTCCCAAACTTGGAGGCAGCCAAGAGAATCGTCATTGTCTGACCTGTGAGTCCTCGGAAAAGACTCAGAGAGCTTGTCTGTATTTGACCTGGCTCAGAGCTTGCTCAGTGGGCAGAGCCCTACCCTCAGGGCATTTATCAAAAACAATCAGCTGTGATTGTTGACCCTCATATCTGCCTGAGGTGGGAATGTGTGTTCTCAGAATCTAATTGTGTTGGTTGGTTGGTAAAACAAAACAATATTCTCCAAAGATTATAATGGAAATCAGAATCAAAACAACATAACATTCACAACATTCACGTGTCTGCGATATCATCCAAAATTGCTTAACTTACAAAAAATCAGGAAAATATACGATCAGATGAAAAGGCAATAAACAGAGACCAACCAAAAGGTATCCAGACATGGAGATTATGAGACAAGGATTTCAATCAGCTATTAGCACTATGCTCCATGAAATAATGGTAAACAATTTTGAGATTAGCAGGATGACAGAAGTGACTAGCAGAGAAATCAAAATTATTAAAAAGAACCAAAAGGAAATTTGAGAAAAAATAAACTTGTTGAAGTTAAAAATTCACTGGATGGGCTCAATCAATATCAGAGGACAGAATAGTGTCCGTGAATTTACAGGTAGATCAATAAGATAATCTAATCTGAAGAACAGAGGACAATTATTAAAAAAAAAAAAATACAGACTCTCAGGGAGCTGTGAGACTGTGAGGAAACATCATAAGGTCTAAAATGTGTGTCATTAAAGTTTCAGAGCATCAGAAAAAGACATTGGTGTAGAAAGAGTATCTGAAGAAATAATCACTGAAAACTTCCCAAATTTGATGAAAGATATATTTATTTACAGACTCAAAAAGCTCAGTGAATCCCAAATAAGATAAACTCAAAGAAAACTATGCCTAGACGTAGCATAAGCAAATTGTTCAGACCCAAAGATAAGGAAAATCTCTTTAGTGCAGCTAGAGAAAAAAATGGCACAAATCATACCGGGAAACAATAATTTGAATAACCACAGATGTCACATTGGAAACCACGAAAGTTGGAGCACAGTGGAATAGCATGTTCAAAATGCCGAAAATAAAAAACTGTCAATCCAGAATTCTGTACTAACCAAAAATATTTGTCAAGAATGAGGCAAAATAAAGATATTCTCCGGTAAGGGAAAACTAAGAACTATCACTGGCGAACCAAATTATGAAAAACAGTTCTTCATGCTGAAGGAAAATGGCACCCGTGAGACTTGAATCTTCACTAAGAAAGGCAAAGTGATGATAAATAGCTTGGATAATATGCATGCCTATTTTTCTTCCTCTGAAGTTCTTTAAACACTTATGACTATTGAAAGAAAATCTATAGTATCGTCTGGTGAGGTTTTCAATGAATGCAGACATCCTCAGACAACTGAAGCATAAAGATCAGTGGGATGGTGTCGGTAGAGGGGCCAATAAATCTGTGAGTCTTCCACATTTTACTAGAAGTGAGACAATATTAACTGTAACTCAAATGTCAGACGAGGGGTATGTACATTTTAATCTGTAAAGCAACAACTAAAAACACACAGGGGACATAGCTGAAAAGTTCATAGGTAAATTAAAATGGAATACTAACAATTTAGATTATCCAAAAGAAGGACGGAAATGAGAATCAGAGGAACAAACACAGAGGGAACAAACAGAAAACAATAACCTAACCATGACAACCATTACATTAAATGTTAATGGTATAAATGCTCTAATTAAAAGCCAAAGATTATGAAAACAACAACAACAACAACAACAGAGATTGTCAAAATGGACAAAAACAAGACCAAACTATATGGTGGCTATAAGAGACACACTTTAAATATAAAGACAAAGATAGGTTGAAAGAAATGGAACAAAAAAGACATACCATTAGCAAATGTTAAGCATAAGAGGACTTAAGTGGTTATTGTAATATCAGAGTATTACCAGAGACATTTCATTATCATAATCAGAAAAGTAACAGTTCATCAGGAAGGCTTAGAGATTAAATAAATATTTACACTTAATAACAAAACTTCAGATACATAAAGCAAGCTGAATGTAGTAGGTCCTATCAGCTTCTGACTTAATTCCACCAGCCAATGGGGCAAACACCGCAATTTCTTTCCCCCACCTGGGCCAAAGGTCGTGAAATGCAGCCCGGCTTAAAAGCCTTTAGATGCAATACCCTAAAAGGCCACACGATGGCGAGACAACCTCGGCAAAGCTTCGCAGGTCGCTGTGTTTGAAAATTGCTGGTTAGCGCACCCTCTTCTGTGTGTGAACAGACACACTCACCCCCTCACCAAGTCCCTTGTTGGTTCAGGTAATATTTACGGAGCCGTTACTACGTGTCAGGTCCTGGCACTAGCACTATGAACAATACACTTTTCTCCCCAGGTGGGATACTGGGGTGCAGAAAAAAGCTAAAGTAAGTCAAAAAGGGTAATTTTGCAACGTGGAAAAGACTCCAGGGCAATAGATGTAGAGCAAGTTGTATTGGTGGAGAAGCAGAGCCGTGGACAAGACACGGCTGTCCCTGGGTTCAGGACCACAGGGAGTGGACCGCCGACGCCCGGGCGCCATATGCACGCTGACTCACGATGGTGTGGGGCAGGCTCCGTGCACACATTCGATCACATTTACTGTGCTTGTCAACTTCCAGCACCGAACTAAACAGCTTTTATCTTGCCTAGCTGTGGTTTGACTTTGCTTCTGATGTATGGATCCAGTTTATCGATCTGCAATCCTCTGCCTATCTCTACCCATCTGTCTCTCCATCTACCTGGGATCCCATTCCAGCTGGGAATCAACCTCCCATATGCATCTTCTCTAGAACCAGAGGGGTGGGCATCCCTCTGTATTTCAAAAAGGTCCTCTCAGGCAAGCAAAATTCAGAGTGTAAAGGTAGGGAAATTGGGATGTGCTCCGAGACAGAAGAGTGGAGCGGAAGAAACCATATTTCATGAGTTGTGGTTGAAGAATCGTGGGTTGCTATCTGGAAAGAAGAAACCTCAGAGTTTTGGGGCAAAGTCGGGGCCACGCGAGAGCCTTCTGTGTCTGGAGTGATTGTGCGGAGAACAGGGACAGTTCTTGTTCTTGGTGACTTCAAGGGGCAGAACTGCGAAAGGCTGTAGGAAGCCAGTTTTGTTGGGTAACTGATAGATCTTCCTACATTGTAGCTAGGTGAAGGTACATTGCTCTGCACACGGGCAGTTAGAGAGGGCTGTGGGGAGGGTATTAAACCGTAGATGGTGGTTGCAACATAACTTTTGAGATTCGCTATCATCCTGAAATTCCCTGATCTTTAAGAGAAATTCGGACAGTCCGGAGACAGCATAAAGAGGAGTCAAGAAAAGAAACTAGACAAGTTGGCAAAGTTAGAGCAAGGAAGGAAAATACAAAAGTGGGTCAGGAAGCCGAGGGAAGGGGCTCGGGGACTGGGAGGTGCCTAGGGGCGCTTAGCGCTGTCAAGGTGGGGACGGAAGACAGAGTAAAGCATTGGCTATCTGTCTATATCTATCACCCATCTATCATCCACCTTTGCATCTATTATCTACCTTTCTATCTACCCATCTGTCATCTATTATCCATCTATCCATTTATCTCTTATCTACCTTTCTATCTATCCATCTGTCTACATCTATCTATCCATCTATCATCTATCTATCAATCTATTATCTACCTTTCTATCTGTCTATATCTATCCATCCATCTATCATCTATCTCTCCATCTATTATCTACCTACCCATCTATTATCTCTCTCTCTATCTATCTATCTATCTACCTATCTATCTATCATCCATCTATCATGCATCTATCATCCATCTATCCATTTATCTATTATCTATCTGTCTATCTATCTATCATCACTGGGACCCCTGCAGTTCAGTACAATAGGAAGATTGTAGCCAGATTTCAAGGGGACAAACAGAAGGGTTGGCAGAGCAGGTAAATAGCAGAAGACTCTATAAACACAAGTGTGCCGGGAAGGGACAAGATAGGTCTGAAGCTGACGGGGAGGCAGGAGGGAGAACACGTGCTTTTGTTTCTTTCTTTGTTTGTTTCTTTTAGGCTTTTTCCACAGAGAGACGTTACCCAGCAGAGTAGATGGACAGGGAACCACGGAAGACGTAAGTAATCGTGGAAAGACTTAGTTTCTAGAAGAGACCTATCAGCATCCGGGGGAATCACGTCAACCTATCTGGACAAAGGAAAGGTGTCACCTGTGATGCCGTCACGGCAAGACCGAGTGGAAAAGCTGGCTGAGAAGCTGGTGAAGAAGAAGGGACCAGAGCTTAAAATCCAAAGCCGGGTTGGAACCCTGGCTCGACTTCCTACAACTGCCGGGATCTCGGGCAGGTCATGTGACCAGAGGAGTCTTGGGTTCTCGTCTGTCAATAATCATCAAACAATTGCTACTATTTGTTTACTGATGCCCAGACCTGGGCTAAGTCAGCGTTTCCCCTGTACCGGCGCACAGAATTCCCACAAGGTCACGGGGCCAATCTGGTGCCTGTTCCTCTAGACACTGGGGCGCAGGATACCCCTTCCCCCCAGTCGTCTGCCTCTCACTGTTGTTCTGAGGGTTAAGAAATAATGGACATTCAACATATTGTGATTATTATAGTGGGATTAGGACCTCCCATGATCTGACAAATATGCTTCTATTAATATAACCCCACGTTCCAGGTTAACTAAGTTTCACGGTAAGCACATGATTAAACTCTGGGGGGCATTTGACTGATTTGAAGAATCTGCCACAAGTTTAGCGTAAGGCATTTAGAATGATCATGAAATTGCTCCTTTTTAGAGTGTGTGACGTCATCTCACACTCTTTTTAGCGGGCTCTGGGTAAAGTGGCCTCAGCTGGAAAGAGTCTGACCACTGACCTGGAGCTCACTATACGCTCCTCCAAGTGTAAAGAACATTTGTTTGGTTTTCCCTTTAGGCTTCAGGCGATGTCGTGTCCTTTCTTCTGAGGTTACTCCCCGAGACGTCACCGCTGTGTTTGAGAGCCAACAAAATTCAACCTCTGCCCCGCCGTCCTCCTCCCTGGTGCTCCCAGCGAGGAAATACATCTACCTCATTGCCTCTTGTTCCAGAAGCCTCTGTAATTCTGAGCAGCATACACAGCGTCTCAGATGCTGAAGCCCCGAATCGGGCTGTTCCTGGGTTTCTAACTCCCTCCTGTGGATCTGCTGCTGTGACCTTCTGAACGACCTTGCCCAGACTCTGCTGCTTGTTAACGCTTTACCAGGTGGAACCACACCGATCCGTAGGGTCACGCATGCAGCGGTGCCCTGGGAGGAACAGGGTCTCAGCCTTCCAAATCCAGGATTTATGTGTTTTTTTTTTAATTTTTTTAACATTTATTTATTTTTGAGACAGAGAGAGAGTATGAACAGGGGAGGGTCAGAGAAAGAGGGAGACACAGAATGCAAAACAAGCTCCAGACTCTGAGCTGTCAGCACAGAGCCCGACACGGGGCTCGAACCCATGGACCGCGAGATCATGACCTGAGCTGAAGTCAGACACTTAACCGACTGGGCCACCCAGGCGCCCCCAGGATTTACGTGTTTAACTTTTCTCACAGTGAAACGTCCTGTACGGTTCTGGTGTTTCCTCTGCCGTTTGCAATTTCTTAGATGGATGGCGGTAACTAGGTAACTGTCAAGAAAAAAATAGCGACTCATTTATTGCTTTAAAATATGCAACCAAAGCCAAGAGTACGAAATGCATTCTTAAGATGAATAGGTCAGTTAAGTTGTGCTTCCCAACTCGATAAGGGCTATAATTAATTTTTTAAAAGTTATGCTACAGTGCTTTTACGCGCTTACGCGAGTGTAGTCTTTGAGTGCATAAAATGCGTCAGTGGCCTTGCCAGATGACAAGGATGAATTGTGAGCAACAACAACAACAGAGAAAGGTGCATATCTTCGTGAAGCTCAGGGTCCAGTGGGATGGGCCGGCGTTGGTGACGTCATCGAGGGACGAGATGTCACACTGGCTGTGACAGGCCACACGGAAAAGAATGCCTGGGTCAGCGGTGGCTTTTCGGAGTGATCCGGGAGGTCACGCCTGTGGGGATCTCCTTTTAGAAGCTTCGAGTTTCATCTCGCGCTGGATTCTCCTGCTTCATTCCCTTCTGGGTCTCTCCAGCAGAAGCCTGTCTGCAGTCTTGGAGGTAGGAGAATAAACCCAGAATTCATCGGGGCCCCTGGGTTCCTGTAAAATCACTGACGTTCCTGCCGGTTTCCAAGAGAACATCCCGACTCCCGCTCATTAGAGACGACTTTGTAAAGATCGCGCCGTCTTTTTATTTTAAAGGAATGAAAACGACTGTCCTTCCAGTTACGCAGCTAACACATACATACGGGGAAAATTCAGGTGACGCAGAAAATCAAAGAGAAGAAATTAAAAATCGTTAAAAAAAAAAACTTGCAGCCGCTGTTACGGTTAACTAAACCTCCTTTCCCCGTCTCTCTTTGTGCAAGCACAGACCTACTCTTTTAAACCTTGTTAAAGAACAATTGACAAATGCAATTGTATATATTTAGTATGCAGTGTGGTGACTGGATATACATGCCCGCTGGGAGGGATTGCCAAGACCAAGGGAATGAGCACATCCATCACCTCACCTCGCTGTCGTGTGTGTGAGTGTGCGTGTGAGTGGTGTGGACACGTAAGGTCTACGCCCAGCAATTTCTGGTATATGATACCGAATTATTAGCCATGGTCCCCACGCTGTACATTAGGTCCTCAGAACTTCTTCTCCCGACTGAACACTTGTATCCTTTTAACCGTAGCTCCCCATTTATACTCCTTCCCACCCCTGAAACCACGATTCGGTTCTGTTTCTGTGACCTTTTTTCTTGATTCCACATGGAAGTGATATCATATAGCCTTTGCCTTTCTCCGTCCGGCTTATTTCACGTGGCACAATACCGTCCAGATTTATCTGTGTTGTTGCAAATGGTAGGATTTCCCTCGTTTTATGGGAGAAGAATATTCCAGTGTGTGTGTGTGTGTGTGTGTGTGTGTGTGTGTGTGACCTTGTCTTTATTCACTCATCCCTCGAAGGACACTTAGGCTGTTTCCGCGTCTTGGCCATTGTAAATGATGGCGCAGTGAACGTGGGGGAGCGGGCATCTCTTCGAGATACGGATTTCATTTCCTTCGGATATACGCTCAGAAACAGGATTGCCGGATCCTACGATGGGCTCATTTTTAATTTTTTGATGCACGTTCACACTGTTTTCCATAGTGGTTGCAGCAATTTACAGCCCCACAAAGAGTGCATGAGGGTTCCCTTGTCTCCACATCCTCTCGACGCTTGTCATCCCTTACCCTTTCCTTAATAGCATCCCAACAGGTGTGAGGCGATATCTCACTGTGGTTCTGGCTTGCGTTTCCCGATGGCTAGTGGAGTGCTGTCGGCCACCTGCGCGTCTTGTTGGCAGAAATGCGCACTCAGGTTGATATCAGCATGCCTTGGCCTTCTCGCCACACGAGCGCTAGGGACGAGGGTCCTTGTCCCCGTGGTGAGTCGCGTTCCACCGAGGGGTGGGGTCCTCTGGTAGGGAACCAGTCCCACGTTGATGGACGTGAATTCATTCCCAATTTTTCATTATTTTACACCACGCTGGGGCGCCTGGGTGGCTCAGTCGGCTGAGCGTCCGACTTCGGCTCAGGTCATGATCTCGCGGTCCGTGAGTTTGAGCCCCGCGTCGGACTGTGCTGACAGCTCAGAGCCTGGAGCCTGCTTGGGATTCTGTGTCTCCCTCTCTCTCTGCCCCTCCCCCACTTACACTCTGTCTCTCTCTCTCTCTCTCAAAAATAAACATTTAAAAAAATTAAAAAAAAAAACAATGCTAAAGTGAGTACCTTTGCACACATAGTTTTGTTTTTCTCTCATCGGTAAGTTACTAGATTCTGTCTTTCTGTACCTAAGGTGGGTTCCTGTTTTTGCTGGTTTGACACCAAGGTAATCCCAGAGCTGACACCCAAGGCAGCCACCAGGGGGAGCCCCAGCAGCCCTGGGTCACTGGGCAGAAGGGATAGGGCGCAGAATTCACCCGCCTAGGGCACACATAGCCCGGGGTTTCCCAAGGCACAACACGAAGACGCTACATCACCGCCGTTTTCCCTGCAAAACGGATTTGGTGAATCGCATCTTTCAATTGCAGTAAAAGGATGTGTTTTGCAGGATGGAGCTGCACAGGGAGTTCAGTTTTAAAGGGAGGGAGGATGAAGGCTGGCGGGGCTCGCTGAGTTGTGCTCTGTCAGCTGGGCCGTGTGACTTCGCTTCGAAAGCTCCTCCCTGTTCAGAGGGGAGGAAGGCTTTACGCGGGATTTTTTAACGGGATCACAGCAGAGAGCTCGAGCCGAGTCCGTGCAGCGAACTCGCCCGAGTAAAGGGGGTGTTTCTCCCCCACGCGTGGGTTTTGGTTCAGAACAGTCCTGCAGCCGGCATCAGTTTGGTCTGAAACTTATAAACAATTTATAATCATTTTCCTTCTGGGGAATGAACATCTGTTTTGCGCTTGTCTTCTCAATTTCTCCTGGGAGACGGCTGGTGACCTCCAACGTAGCGACGTCCGACTGCCTTGGGCACCACTCGAGGTTAGTCGACAGTAGAAGCCACATAAAGTCTCCTTGGTTTGGATTCTTTGGTTTTCTTTCTTCTTCTTCTTCTTCTTTTTTTTTTTTAAATTTAGCATTTATTTCATTTTAAAACATTTGCATACAGTAACATTCGCTTTTTTGGTGTCCTGTTCTGGGGGCTTTAACACACGTGATTTTTGTAACCAGCAGCACAAACGGGACACAGAGCAGTTCTAACAAGCAAAGAATCCCCCGGTGCCTCCCCCCCCCCCCCCCCCCCCCCCCCCCCCTCCTTGGCAACCACTGATCCTACAGGCGTTCTTTTTCCAGAGGGTCACCGAGGCGGAACCACGTGGTATATGCACCCGACACTGGCTTCCTCCCTCGTCAGCATCATGCACTGAGGCTGGCCACACTGTCACCCATGTCACTGGCACATGGGTGGAGCCATGCTGTGGACAGAGCGCAGCCGGTGTATCCGCGTACCCATCGAAGGCCATTTGCGGCGCGTCTGGTTTTGGATGAGGATGAATAATGTTGCTGTAAATACTCACGGACAGGTTTTTGCATAAAGATCGTTTCTCATTCCCCTGGGACAGATACCTAGACATGGGGTACCTCCAGGCTGGGCCACGTGGTCCGTGGATGCGCGCCTCCGTAAGAAAGCGTCCGGCCTTTTTAACCACACTTCCTTCTTCGCTCTTTCCTTCGGTGGCCTCAGTATTTCCAGGTGTTGACACGCCGTCTACGCACTGAGAAGGTCCAAATGATATCTCTAGCCCAGACATTTCTTCTGAAACCCAAGCTGGATGATGACATTGCTCGTTAACACAGACAACGCAACCACAATGGATACAGGCAGCTCAAACGTGGCCTGTCTAGAAGGAGCTCTTGAGACTCCCTCCCGAACTGAACCGTCTGCCTCCCATCTCAGTAAATGGCACCTGCCTCCACCATGAGGTCCGTCCAGCCATGGGGTCACCTTGACTCGACCCTTCGGCTCTCCCTCTTCCTGGTCACCAATAAATCCCGTCGATTTGATCTTCAAAATACGTCTCGAGACCACCCACTTTTCTCTGTCTCCACCCCTCTCTCTCTGTCCATGCCACTGCCATCCTGAGCTGGATTATCCCAGCAGCTTCCTGACTGGTTTAGCTGTACTCGTTTTTGCTTTGCTCACTCACGCAGTCTCCAAATAGTAGACAGAATGAACTTTTAAAGGGATAAACCAATCAGATAACAACACACCCTTCAAGCTCCCGATGGCCCTCGGTGCAATATTTGGCTCCTGCCTGCCTATCCAGCCTCAGCGTCTAGAAGTGTCCGCTTGGCTCACCAAGCACCGTCCCTGGGCCGTAGGGTGCTAGAACGTGCCTGGTGTGTTCCTGCAGCAGGGCCTGGGGGCCTGGGATGCCCCCAGACCCATCACATGGCTGTGGTTCTCATCCTTCGGGCCTCCTTCAAAAGCCATCCCTGACCACACACATCCCCTAGCATAGGTGTCTCTGCTTTTTCTCCTGTTGGAACCTCATTTCCCTCTCCAGGCTGAAAACAATCTTCAATTACCCAATTCGGTGAATTTTTCTTTATTAGAATTACTGGACTGTGGGCTTTGCAGTGTGCATTTACTTTTGAGCGTTTCAATTCTACAGTGAGAAGTGAATGTTTATAAATCAGGGTGAAAACGTAAGTGATCCAAATTCGTGAGTCACTAAAGTTTCAGGATACACTAAATATACAATAGTGTATACAAATATACACTAAATATACAACATACATGCCCTTAATATTCACGAGGCTGTAATTCAATTCAGCTTGGTGACACCCATCCTGGTCTTATGTGTTCTCTTCCAAGAAACCCAAAGAAAGCTTGTCCAGTAGAACAGCTGGGTGTCGTTGGCCCAGGCCACCTTCTTAATGTGGACCCCCTCTTGCTCAAAAGTCAACTTTGGTCCCCATGACAGCATCATCAGTGGGAAAAGCTGATGCAAGAGAAAGAGAGAGGCAGACAGATAGAGAGACAAACAGATGGATAGGTCTGTAGATAGATAAAGATCTGACCCACAGAACTGCTTTGGTGACCAACCAGAGCAGGGAGCCAGGAACAAGGTGTAATAGAGAAATTATTCACCAGGCAGCTGTTAAAAACAGGAAGGCAGATTTTGTTTGAGCTACTGCAGTAGAGGAGAGAGACTTTAACCAGAACTGGGCTCCACTCCCCACACAGCGAAGGCGACGGGGATTTACAGCTGGTGAGCAGAGCGGGGGTGGGGTGGGGTGGGGCAGAAAACTACCCCGGAGCCTGATTAGACATCAACCGTGAAGGGATCTTTGCTAAACTGACGTAGCAGGATTCTTCGATAACACTGGGCTTCGCTAACACTTCAGGTCGAGGGCAGGGTGGCTGGTCAAGGTCAAGTCCCAGTCGAGAAGAGAGCGCAGAGGGGCCTGCTTCAGGTCTGGTCAAGGAGAGAGTCTTTGTGAGGGGAAGGTGGCGTGGAGAGATCTTTCCATGTGAGGCCCGTCTCTGAGAGACTGTGATTCTGACGAAAGTAGTTTCATGCAATTTATGTCTGAAATTATAAAGGAGATTATAAGTTCCCTTACGATTTTAAGTCCGTTTGAATCCTGTCGTTGTTATTATTTTCGCTGTACTTCTGTTTGTCGCTCGCAGCCAGATGATCCCAACTGACCAAACACAGCCTGTCACAGAGCAGGCTGTTAGAATTTGGGTGCATAAAGAAAACATCCACGTCCATGGCATTGGCATTGGAAGTTAGTAGGCTACAGAGGGGTTTTACAACTCTGTATGGCTATTCTTTTCTTAAATGTCAATGGCTTCTATTTTCGTTTTATTGGGCCTCCTCTATTAGATTTTTACCAATATATATGCATCGTGGGTAAAGTGCTAATGTTACTTAAGCACTTTTACAATTACAAAGTATTTTCCGGTAACTCTGCTTACTTGGATTTGCCTTACCCGACAAAGTATGCAGCCCGAGTTTTCACTCCCTCTTCAGATCTTTATTAGGTGCCCGCTGTACCCCAGGCGTGGTGCTGGGCGCTGGGCGCTGGGCGCTGGGCGCGCCCTACCCCCACGGAGTCCGCTCTGGAGCCAGCGGATGAGGTTCACGGAATAGGCGGTAGGAGATGGAATAGATTCACGGGGTGTGATGTTTGGTTGAGACACGAGCACGAGAAGGACTCCTTGTGCGAGCGGTTCAGATGTGTGGATTCCAGGCAGAGCAACGGGCTTAAAGAAAAGGACGCTTTGGTGCGTTGCCGAAGAAATGCCACAGGACTGGGTGAGAGAGAGAGAGAGGAAAGATGAGGGTGGGAAGACAGGTGGGGCCGCTGGGACGCGGACTCTCAGTGGCCATGAGGAATTTAGGGGAAAGAGATCGGTTGGTGGGGTCGGGACGACACCAAACGCCGAGAGACCTGTGAGGCGTTGGGGCCCACGAGACACGAGCGGCCAGGCCGAGACAGAGCCGAGGGGACGCACAGACGTCATTCTGGCCACTGGTTTGACTGGGTTTGCTGGGACCTGGGTATGAACATTAAGAGAAAGGGGACGCCGGGGTACGTGCCTGGGTTTCTGTCTGGAGGAACCGGATGAACCGTGGCCCCAGGGACGGGTGGCACAGGTGCGTATCGTTTTGGGGGGGGGGGGACATCAAAGAGTTTCCCTTCGGACACGCGGAGTTTGAGATCCTTGTGATTTCTGTTGCATATTCAGGTTTGAAGCCGGGAAGAAAATCCAGGCCAGAGATGATCGTTTGGAGTCCCCAGCACACGGATGGTCAGTGGATTTCTGGGAGAGACGAGAAGAAGGCCTCGGGGCCACGCAATGTTTAGGGCGGGGAGGGCGAGGAGACAGTCACCAAGAAGGCAGAGCTGGAGTCACTGCCCAGGTGGGGAGGGCAGAAGAGAGCCAGAGGGACGAAGCCCGGGGCCCACGGTGTTTCCAGGAGGGGGTGTCAACTGGGCAGAGTGCTCCCCCAGGGAAGGTCAGGGCAGAAATGTCACCCCGGGAGCGGGGGGGTGAGGTGGCCAGCTAACACGAGTGTCATGTTGGGGATGGAAGCCAGCCGGGGAGAAAAGGGGTGAATGGGAGGTAGAGATGAACACAGAGTGTAGACGAAGCCACGGAAGGCCTTGTCCACGAGGAAAACGGAGCCGGAGGCCCTCAGTACGGGGAACCCCCTTGTCCTGGAGGGAGTCTCCCGCGGAGACGCAGGTGCAGACGGGACGGTCCTGGGGCGCGTGCCGGGAGCGGGGGGGGGGGGGGGGCCCTGCCAGCGTCGCCAAGTCTCAGAGCCCCGCTGACGGCTCCTGATACCCCTCTTACAGTGGGAGAAACCGGTCTCAGACACGGACGGTTGTCCGCAGTGCCGAGGACGGCAGGCGTCCGGGCAGCTGGCACCGCGTCCGCCTTTTCCTCTTCTTCCCCGCGGTTTGTCCCACGATGCGCGGGGCTGCATGACTGGGATGTTGGCTGAGGGGCATCCTCGGGGCAGTGGTGACGGGGTCCCCGGGGACCCCTCGGGGAGCCTCCTTCCTGCCCGGCGCCCGCCCGACACGCACGCAGGCAGAGGGTGCTGGCCGGTCATTCCCCTCGGGGCGGCGGGGCAGGTGCTGTGGGCCGGGAGGCCCCTGGGTGTTGGGGGGGGGGGTGTGCGCAGGTGGCGCGGGCCGGGTGCCCCCTGGGGCGCGGAAGCAGGTGGCATGGGTCTGGCGCCCCCTCGGGGCGGCGAGGCGGGTGGTGCGTGCAGGGTGGCCCTTGGGGGCGGCAGGGCAGGTGGCGCGGGCCTGGCGCCCCCTGGGGGTGGGGAGCTGCTGTCGCGGGCGGGGGCCCCACGTCTCAGGGTGGTGGGGCGGGTGGTGCGGGCAGGGCGCCCCCTGGCGGAGCTCCTCTTGGACCGGTTTAATGGAGCATCTTTGACTTCTGTGCGGCCTTCACCGGCCCCGGGAGACCCTAAAACAGAACCTTCCGCAGATGGAAAGTAGTTTTCGTTATTTGAGATCAGGTGTGGAGAGTTTTAAACTGGAATCGCTTCAGAATGTGATACAAGGTCAAGGTGAATGCCTTACAAATTCCCCCTCAATCCTTTTGCAAGCGCACAGCCACTCTGACTTAATTCTAAGGTACTTTGTAAGTAAAATCAGGATTAGCGTGTGCATGTGATTTTTGGGTGAACTTTAGAAAAATTCTAAACTCATGATTTCTTCCTTCCCTACCCCCACCCCCCCCCTCCCACCCCCCACCCCAGGAGCTTGGGATGTTGAGCATCTCGGAAACTGACTCTGTGGTTTATCTGTTTCATTTCCACCCTTTCTTGACCCATCCAATTGCTAAGCTGATATTTGTCCTCACAAGACATTCAAATTAAAAAAGGTACTTCCAGGGGCGCCTGGGTGGCTCAGTCGGTTACGCGTCCGACTTCGGCTCAGGTCATGATCTCGCAGTCAGTGAGTTCAAGCCCAGCATCCGGCTCTGTGCTGACAGCTCAGAGCCTGGAGCCTGCTTTGGATTCTGTGTCTGCCCCCCTCTCAGCCCCTTCCCCACCCATGTTCTGTCTTGCCCTGCCTCTCAAAGATAAATGTTAAAAAAAAAAATTAATAAAAAAAAGATAATTCCAAATCTTTGCCAAATAAAAATGTGCACATTTGAAGCTAAGTCTGAAGGTATTCTGTATTTCTTCTGTTTTCAGAGTCAGTGATGGGGTGGGGGGTGGGGTGTCCCCAGGCGAGGATTCTGTGGGTGATATGTTGCTACTTCTTTCCTGAACCTGCACTTATAATAATATGCCCTGTGTGTGTATATCCCCTTAAGATGCAAAATCGCTGTCATATTCATTATTACTTTGAACGCTTACAGTCGTCTTGCAAGCTAGGGATGGTTATTCCAAATTTATGTATGAGCAAGTGGGCTTATATCGGATAAGTGGTTTGCCTGTCCAACTGATAAGCAGCAAATTCTGAATAAGTACCTGTTATTTTAAAAGTATATGGTTTTGGGGAGCCTGGGGGGTTCAGTCGGTTAAGCATCTGACCTCGGCTCAGGTCACGATCTCACAGCTCGGGGATTCGAGCCCCGCGTCGGCTCTGTGCCGACAGCTCAGAGCCTGGAGCCTGTTTCAGATTCTGTGTCTCCCTCTGTCTCTGCCCCTCCCCCGCCCACACTCTGTCTCTCTCTCCTTCAAAAATAAGTTAAAAAAATATAATATAAAAAAAGTATATGGTTTTGAATGATCTGTTACTCTCCCCAGTGGCTCAAAAAATATAAGGGCAAAATATTTTATATGTTTACTAGCACTTAATTTTTTTCATGCTTCATATAGACAAAAACTACCCTCATGAAAAAGAAGATGGGTGTTACATTATTAACTCAGCTGCATCAAATCTTATTTTCCTTTTCATTAAAGGTAATCTGGTACAACTAAAAATAAAACTATTTTCATTGATGTCGAAAGTCTGGGAGCGTTCAGTATAGCAAACAACCCCTGCACTTCTGCATTGGCCCAAGGAGAAGGCACTTTGCCACATGAAAGCTACGAAAATTTGAAATCCTTCTGTTAACCTTTAGTATTTTGGAGATTAATTTCTTCAACATTTGAAAATGTGATTTCCAGCAGGCGATATAGCTGTTTGGTGAAGAATTCTAAACACAAAGTACTTGCTTGGTATATTTGCCACGGCTTTAATCTATCGCTGGTGCCTCTCAATCTGCCTTGTGCAACAAAGCTCCAAATAAGTTTGTGAATTTCAGCGAACAATGACGCATGCGCATTTACTCACGGGCTGTTGAAAAACCAAGTCTACGGTAAGAGCTTAGCTTTTGACAATGCGGTGGGAAGGAGCCTTTAAGTGTCACCCAAGAGAATAGGGGGCAAACAGTACAAATATGACCTTTGTGCTTTTCAGGACTCTACGCCATCTAGCCCCAAACTAATTTGTCTCCTTTTCATATTTTTTGCCTACTTTTTTTGTGTTTTTATATTTACACACCTTGATCCTTCTAGGCAACAGATATCAGTCTCTGTGAAACTACCCCCCTCCTCCAAAATTTGGAGGCATGTGTCTTAAATATGCGTTGTTAAGATATTAAGTTACAAACTAGTATTAGAGAAAAGGTCTACTCTTAAATTTTGACATGCTTTTTAAGAAAATACATGACAGGGGCACCTGGGTGGCTCAGTCAGTTAGGCGGCCGACTTCGGCTCAGGCCATGATCTCGCGGTCCGTGAGTTCGAGCCCCGCGTCGGGCTCTGTGCTGACAGCTCAGAGCCTGGAGCCTGTTTCAGATTCTGTGTCTCCCTCTCTCTGGCCCTCCCCCGTTCATGCTCTGTCTCTCTCTGTCTCAAAAATAAATAAGCGTTAAAAAAAAAATTAAAAAAAAAATACGTGACACAATATTGTTGAGTGATATTAATTAATGTACAAATCTGAAAACGTGTGAGTACTATCCCATGCTAGAAGCCTTTCTGGGGGTGTTTGGCTTAAGGGTGAGAACATGCAGTCCATCCTGAAGTGTGCCCCAAATCCGGTAACGGCAAAAATTCGAACCACCAGATCAGTAAAATAGTATTTAGGAAGAGTTTATTGAACGCGTAAGTACAGTTTGCAACTGGGAGCCTCCAAACCCGAACTGATGTGAACTCAGCAGCGTGGCATTACGGGATGGCTTATAAAGTGAAAATGAAGAGGTTGTCCAACCGTCACCCTGACCGGCTACTGCAGGGTGGGTTTCCAGACGGCAAGGGATTGGCTGAAAGCAGTTCTCTCATACCATTTTAGAAAGATGGCTTCAGGTTCTTTCCCGATTATCAGAGGCATTTACGGGAACTGGCTTGTTCTCGTGTCACTTAACGGTCACGACATAAGCTAGATTTAGTTTTGCTGACGTGGCTTAAATAATTTTGTGTGCTTGGGAGATTTTCAAGCCTGGTCTCCACTTAATTTTCTTTTAACAAAGGTTAACGCAGTGGTGAGGAGACAGGCTGTCGTGAAAGGAAAGAGATGACAAAGTGGCAGGTGCTTGTGCATATGCCACGTCCTTTGTCTTTTGTACTGTGCTCGGTGCTGAAACTTTTCCGATCTGATTTGAGTCTCAAGAATCCTGGGTGGTGGTTGTTATTTTCATGGGTATTTCTAGCTCTGGGCCACAGTGATAAGGAAGCAACAGCTGCCTCACTTAGAGATGATTAGCTGGTAAGTGCCCAGACGTTAGTAGAGGAAGTCATATTCACGTTCTGACCTAAAATGCCACAGCCAAAATTTTTGTGTGTATGTTTAAGTGCTTATTCATTTCCATTGCAGAAACAAAGATGTTCATGAGGAGATTCAGAAAAGGGGGGTACCTGGGTGGCTCAGTCGACGAAGGGTCGTATTCTTGATTTCGGCTCCGGTCATGATCCCGTGGCTCGTGACTTCGAGCTCCGCACAGGGCTTTGCACTGACAGCGTGGAGCCTGCTTGGGATTCTCTCTCGTTCCCTCTCTCTGTTCCTCCCCTGCTTGTTCTTTCTCAAAATAAATCAATAAAAACTTAAAAAAAAAAAGAGAGATTCAGAAAGGTATAAGGAAGAAAAAAATAATCTAAGTTTCTGCCAAGCAGTATTTTCGTGCATGGGTCTCATGTGTTTATGTTTTACTGAGGTAGCCGTGTGGCTCTCTTGCATCCAGAGACGGACAGTCTCACAACCAACAATAACATGGAATGAAATCCGGTCTTTTAAGAGCCCCTCTCAAAGCCACACCCCACAGCAACCCTGAGCATCTCACAGGACCCCAGAGCCTTCCCTCTTCCGTTGCCAACACTTGTTAAATGCTATCGAGGTGCATGAGTGGGGTCCCCATAAAGGCAAGTAAAACATGCAGACTGTTGGTGTGGGCAGGTGTCAAATTTCTCTATTCATCGGGTTCCTCGTTGTGGCCTGGGGTCTCAGGCTGCCTGGTGAGCAGACGTGTGAGTGACGCCTGACCCGGAGCGCGGTGTGGATTCAGTACGTGGTCTCCTCCCGGCTTCCTGCTACTCCTTCTCATGGAACATTTTTCCGGGCCGAAAGTATTTATTGGGCAGCACATCGATGAAAAAATGGAGGTCACTGGCCTTCCACCAGATTCTGGTCGGAGAGCCAAGATTCGTCCACCCACAAGAGTCAAGTAATAACACACAAGCATCTGTCATTATCGGAGGAAGGTCATCACGATTCCTTCATTCACAGAAGGTCCTGACCTTGTCGCCCTCTTGCAGTCATTCATTTCACTCCTGCTCCAGTGTGGTAACTGCATGCCGTAAAACATCCCGGTGTCTTCGGTGGGAACTGAAGGTTGGAGCGGGTTGAAAAGAGGCTGGTTCCATGTTCACCCGGAGCCTCAGAATGTGAGGTTATTTGAAGTAGGGTTTTCACGGAGGTCATCAAGTTGGTCATCAAGTTGGATAGGGTGGCGGTAATGACTCGGTGTCCTTAGAAGCAGAGGGGAATTTGGACACAGGCTCACAGAGAGAATGCCACGTGCAGACACAGAAACACGCACGGAGAACACATGATACCGTGGGTGCGGTGACCGGAGTCACGCTGTCCCAGGCCAAGGAACCCCAAGGATCGTTGGCGACCACCAGAAGCTCGAAGAGGCAGGGAAGGAGCCTCCGTGAGAGGCTTCAGGGACAGCGTAGTTCTGCCACCATCTTGATTTAGAACTTCCAGCCTCCAGACCCGTGAAAGAACAGTTCCCTGGTGTCACAAGTCACCTCGGTTGTGGCACTCTGTTACGGTGGCCCTGGGGAACCGAGGAGAGGTCTTCTGCGGTGGTTTAGGACCATGTCAACAGCTCTGTCCTGCGGTCCTCCACTTTGCCACACTGGTCCTGAGCACACCCGCCCTTTCACCACCTCTAGGCCTTGTGCAGGACGTCTGTTCCATGGGGATGAACTTCTCTTCCCACAGTCTCATCTCTGACTCTTCAGTGTGGTTACAGGCTCGACCGGAAACCCAGGAGAAGGGTTTAAGAGTAACGATTTCAGAACCAAACCTCTCATTTTTCGTGGATGTGTATCTTGTGTGGGGGATGCTTCGTGCAGTTGTTGAAAGCGCTTTCTGATCCCGTTAACCATGAATAACAGTGTCACCTCCAGCATTTAACCGGTATACAGGTAACAGCCTACATAACCCTTCGACTTATTTAGTGATCTAGAAGTTTTTTGTTTTTTGTTTTTTAAAATTGTTTATGCTTATTTCCTTTTGAGAGAGAGAGAAAGACAGAGCACGAGCAGGGGAGGGGCAGGGGGGAGAGAGAAAGACAGACAGACAGAGACATAGAATCCTAAGAAGACTCCAGGCTCCGAGCTGCCAGCACAGAGCCCGAGGCCAGACTCAAACCCACGAGCCGCAAGATCATGACCCGAGCCAAAGTCTGATGCTCAACCGACTGAGCCCTGCAGGTCCCCCTGGCGATCAAGTATTAATGCTTAATGTTAGATTTTACTTGGTTACTTTTTCAGTTTGGGGAAAGGAGGTCTTTGTGGGTGTTTTGACACATATGCTTTTAATTTTTTTCCAAGTGTGGAGGTATTTTAGTAATCCAAGGCCATTTGGCAAACTAGCCCAAACCTCAGGGACTGAAACCAGTAGCCATTGGTTTGCGTATGATTCTGTTTTCTTTTTCACTTTGTAAATGTTTATTTATTTTTGAGAGGTGGGGGAGGGAAAGAGAGAGGGGTCAGGCCACTTGGTGTCGCTCATATGGCAGCAAGACGTCTCCGCTCACATATCCGGTGCTTCTGCTCAACGGCTGTAATGGCTGGTGGCTGCCCAAACGTGGCCTCTCCCTGTGGTCTCTCCGGCAGGGTAGCCATACCTCTTCACGTGGCGTCAGACATCGGTCACATTTCCGGGAGCAGCCGAGGAAAGCGTGGGGCGCATCCGGCCCCTCGGTGGTACTCCCGGCTGGCGTGAATCCTTGCAGCGCCTGTTGGCCTGTCCGGTGGCGAGCACCGCACAAGCCACCTTGAACCAAGACTTCCCGTCCGCCCGTCTTTGAACCCAGACGAGACTTGGGGAGATGACCCAGTTGACTAAGCTAGAGGCACCGTGGCCATTCTCTGTGTTGTGATCAAGCCAGAACTGCTTTCCAAGGAAAACCTGGGCTCTGTCTTCAGATACCGCCTCGGAGCTCCTCCCTCTGAGGGGAAATGGCCGTCGAGCTGTCCAGGTCGTTACCCATCCCGACCTGGGCATGACGGGGATGACGTCCAGAAGCCCCTTCTACCTGACTGTCAGAGAGCTGTGGGTCCGGGCTGCATTATTTTGATCCAAAATAGAAGTTCTTTTCCCCAGCTGTGCTCTGGTGGTTGTGCCTCAGGTCCCTCGGAAGGGGAGCTATTTCTGTTCACGCTTTTCTTAATGTCCAGACCTTGTCAAGGACACTGTTCACTACGTCATGAAGAATCACCCGGAGACACACATGTCAGGGTTCCACGAAATTAACCCGTGCGTCTCTGGTGCAATTAAATTTTTTTTTAATTTGGATTTATTTATTCATTTTTAATTTTTTTGCTTTAATGTGTATTTTTGAGAGGAGACAGAGACAGAGCACAAGCGGGGGAGGGGCAGAGAGAGGGAGACACAGAGTCCCAAGGGGGCTCCGGGCTCCCAGCTGTCAGCACAGAGCCCGATGCGGTGCCTGAACCCGCCAACCTCGGTCAGCTCGTGACCTGAGCTGAAGTTAGACGCTTCACCGACTGAGCCACCCAGGCGCCCCCCCCGCCCAGCAATTGATTCTTTTAAAATTTGGTTTCCACTGGCAACGAGGCAACCGATTGTGTCTTCCTCTTTTCGTTGGTTGGTTGGAAGTAAAGAGCCAATTTTAAGTGTTCAGCAACTTACGGTAGGTATTTTGAGTACTAATCTCACTCTTGTCTTTATTTAACGTTTTCTGTCCTGTTGTCCCATGTCCCCAAATTCTTTTTTTTTTTAAGTTTACTTATTTATTTCAAGGGGGAGGGCGGGTGAGGAGCAGAGAGGGAGGGACAGAGAGAATCCCAAGTAGGCGTCACAATGTCAGCACAGAGCCCGACGCGGGGTTCAAACCCACAAACCCGTCAGGAGATGATGACCTGAGCTGAAATCGAGAGTCTGCTGCTCAGCTGACTGAGCCACTCAGGTGCCCCCGTCCCCAGATTCTTACTCTTCATTTCCAGCTGCATATACATATTTCTCTTCTTTGTCGTTTTAGTCTCGTAACGTCCGGTCCTGTTTCTTAGTTGTGGGAAGTGCTTGGTATGCGTGTTCATTGCCCCCGCCACCAGATGTGCAGTCCCCATCCGCCCCCCCTTGGGTGTGTTATGAAGGATGCTCGTCTCTGGACGTATTCTCCTCCTACTTGGCTGCCAAGGAAATTCCTAACTACTTTTCAAGTCTCAGTTCCAAGGTGGTAGCTAACCTTTCTGAAGTTTGGCAACCCTTCTGGGAAGACCTGTATCGTCCTCCTCCCACGCGCCCATGTGTTTCATCCCAAACCTCCCAGCCTAAACGTCTGACCCAGATTTTATTGCACGACAAATATTGTTGAATGGTTACAGGATCCTAGTGTTTCTTGACTTGAGTTTGGGTGTGATCTATTTCTCACCGAACTGGGGAGTGTGAATGTTCTTTCACTGCTGACCTTTTTCTTCCTTTGTCCCCGGCAGCCCCACTGTCCAGAGAGATCCGGGACTATGTCCACATCTATGTCGCCACTCCACACAGGGCCCTGCGCTGACTCCATAAGCCAGGATGTGGGGCGCCTGGGTGGCTCAGTCGGTTAAGCGTCCGACTTCGGCTCCGGTCATGATCTCAGAGTTTGCGGGTTTGAGCCCCGCATCAGGCTCTGTCCTGACAGCTTGGAGCCTGGAGCCTGTTTCGGATTCTGTGTCTCCCTCTCTCTCTGCCTCTCCCCCACTCACGCTCTGTCTCTCTTGATCTCTCAAAAATAAATAAATGTTAAAAAGAATTAAAACAAATGAGCCAGTAGTGTTCTGTGTTATTGGCTTTGTAGACCCCAAAAGTTGTTAGCCAAATTACCAAAAAAGAAAAAAAAAAAACCTCTTTAAAAATGTATCTATTATAATAGGAATTAATGGCAACTTTCAGTGAAATGTGTCTAGATTTCTGGCTCAACACATTGCTCTCTGCTGTGTGGATGCTTTCAGCACAATAACAACTTGTTGATAGCCCTGAGTTTCCCCAGAGTTTCAACAGTTGGTTCTGATCTCCTCACATGTAGAAAAGCCGAAATTGTAGAATGTGTGATATTTTTAAGCTAGTTATTTCCACATGGTATTGAAATCTATAATCCCCAGATCACAAAATGTGAGCTGAGACCATTTACACACCTCCCACATTTAGCTTTTCCTTGGGTTCTCATAAAGGATCAGTTTTCAAATACTGGAGGAGACTAAATCCAGGAAATCGGAAATACTTACAAAATTTGGAGGTACATATGATTCTGATTATTTTAGCTACAGACGTTTGGTTCAGAAAAATCCGTGGAAAAAACTGCTCGGTGGTTGAAAACTTTAGCATTCACAAATTTATGCGTTTATGATTTTAAGAAATGTCCTGTTTCACATCACTTCACCGTGTCACGTGGATGAGTTTTAGAAACTGCTTAAGAATGTACATTCCATGGGGCGCCTGGGTGGCTCAGTGAAGCGTCCGGCTCTTGATTCTGGCTCAGGTCATGATCTCACGGTCATGGGATCAAGCCCTGTGTTGGGCTTCTAGCTGGGTGTAGAGCCGGCTTGAGATTCTCTCCCCCGCTCGTGCTCACTCTCTCTCTCTCAAAAAAAAAAAAAAAAATCAGAAAGAACGTACATTCCATGATCAATCTCTAGAAAAAGGAAGGGGCAACCCCAAATAAATGGCTTATTTTTTAAATAATGGCATTTGTTGGAATTTTTATTTTTTATTATTTATTTGTTTATTTATTTATTTATTTATTTATTTATTAAAATCTTTGTTCCTGGAGTTCTGTTCATTACCACACCTTTTTTTTTTTTTTTAAGTTTATTTATTTATTTTGAGAGAATGAGAGCAGGGGAGGGACAGAGAGAGAGAATGAATCCCAAGCCGACAGTGCAGAGCCTGCTGCGGGACTCAAACCCACGAACCGCGAGGTCACGACCTGAGCCGGAACATAGGGTCGGAAGCTTAACCAACTGAGCCATCTAGGCGCCCGTTGGTGGAATTTTCAGCTTGTGTCAAAATGCTGAAAATGTTGTGTCTGAAGGGTGCCTCGAAGAGCAATAGACTGGCCCTGTAGCAAGCTACTATTTCATCATGAATGATGCGGAAAACTCACAGAAGATTTGATTATTTGGTGGAAAAGGATGAGAGGGAGCAGCTGGGGACCCAAGTTTACCCGACTTTGATGATCTGTCTGTAGGGGTCCCCCCCTCAGTTCATTTTTAATTCAGAAAGTCGGGTAGATATTTCCTCAGCTTCAGGGCTGGTGCCGAGGGTTCTCGCTCGACAAAGAAAGGTGCCAAAAGAGGTCAGGCAGCCCACGGGTCTGTGGCGTTGTCACCTACGGCCCTGGCCACTCAGCCCCTTCAGTCAAGGGATGGCTTAGGAGCACGCGGACCGAGCTTCAGGGCTTGGCGATCAATACTGCAGCTGTTGGTGCCACCGGCCCTCGCCCGTCAGGCGCCAGTTTGATGAGCCAGGTCCCCCCTGAGTGAAAGGAAACTGTCAGCATGTGTTAAAACTTGTCCTGAGTTCAAAATGTCCCTTGGCTCACAGCCGGTATTTCACAGTTTGTAGATAAAGACGTAGAAAGAGAGGAAAACTCCAAAGAATGCTGCTTGGGAGGTTCTTGGTCCCATTCCTTTCCGGGCACTTATTCCTGAGCCCTGTAACTGATGGCTCTGTTTCCCTTTCTCTGGGGAATAAAGTGGAATTTTAAAAGTATATCCATGAAGGCAGTTAGACCAGGATCTGAGCGTTCTTCCTGAAACGGTAACTCACAAGCCATGTAACAAGGGAAGAAAATGCGTCATGCTGGCAGAGTTCTGGGGAGCAGTCTGCCTTTGTCCACAAAGTGGGGTCGCTTCCTGCTTGTGCTCCCGCTTAGTGCCCGGACCTCACCTCAGCTCTCCGCTTCCGCCACAGCCCTAGCCCTCCGAAGCAGTGACTCGGTAGGTGGTCCCGTGAGGGGTGGCCTGTGGCCGTGGAAAAATGCCTATTTGTCTCCGGGCCCCGTTGGGTAGCCAAGTTCATCACCATTTGAGTAGAGGGCGGAAAACGGAGCCAGAATGTTTTGGATATTCATCCCTTCACATCTCCCTCTCTCACTCTCTCTCTTTTTTTGAATTTCTTTGAGGCAGGGGTGGGGGGGGGGGGCAGAAAGAGAGGGAGACACAGAAACCCAAGCAGGCTCCAGGCTCCGAGCTGTCAGCACAGAGCCCGACACGGGGCTCGAACCCACCGACCGTGAGATCGTGACCTGAGCCGAAGCTGGATGCTCAACCGACTGAGCCACCCAGGTGCGCCCCCTTCACGTGTCTTAAGGTACAAGGGGGAGTAAAATGTTTGGATGTTTGCCAAATGATGGGATCACCCATGCAGAGCCAGGTTCCAGGGAAGCAAACCATTGAAGCCTGAAGGCAAGTCGATGAAATCAGATCAAATTCCAGTTGGATCAGACCAGCCGATCCGAGAAAGGGCACAGGGGACCTACAGAATGCAGGTAAGATAACTGCATTTCATAGCAGCCAAAGGAATCTAATAAACAAACGAAACCCCCCAAACTTCAGGCAAATGAAAAACTTGCTATTTTATCCGACACCGGGCAAACTGTAGTGTATTCGCTACTGGGACACCGTGAGTCGGTCTCATTACATTCAAACTATGACCGTGGTTTTTCCTGGTCTTCGGCCGCCCCCAGCAATTTACGGTACGCAGAATAACCGGTGTGTGTGTGCTCAACCGTAATGCCTCCTTGTTCCCCTAAATCGCCAACGCTGTGTTTTGATCCACATCAACTCTAGATGAGGTGAGGACAGAAATGGGTTCTCAGAAAATACACCTTTTCTTCTTCAGTGGTGATAACGCGTAGTCAAATTTTTTACGTTCATATGGCGGCAGGTTATTTTGATCTCAACGTTTCACCGTAAACAAACACGAATAGAAGCCTTACATACATTCCCTGCTTGGATTTTGCTTTTATTACTATCTGCTCTATTCCTGTCAATCGCAGGGCATCCTCTGTCTTCCAACAGGACTGTATTATTCTAACAAACCCGAGACTAGGCAAATTCTCCTTCCAGTCGGGCATCTTGTTCAAAAACGTCTTTTGAAAACTTGTATCGGCCACGCCGTCTTTAAAGCGATCGAGGTGGTAAAGACAAAGGCAGGCCAAAGAGATGTTCTAGATCAAAGGAAGGTAAACAGACAAAACAACATCATCCCGGATGACAGCCCAAACCGGAGTCTGATTCGAGTGTCTGTTTCTCTGTAAACGCCCATTTGTGGAACACTTGGCATCGTTTTAAAAAGGTCTGCCGTTGTAGATGTTAGTGCCATATCAAGGTTACTTCCCGATTTCATCCACCGCACTGTGGCTGGATAACAGCACGTTCTTGTTTTTAAGGAATGTCCACAGAAGCGTTCATGGATAAAAATGGCCTTCTGTCCGTGGCATTGCGTTTGCAGCTGTGCGTGGAATTCTAAAGGCAAGGACGATCAAGAAACCAAGAGAAAACATACAAAGGCACGCTGTTAGTGTTGCTGTATGATCATAGAGAAGAGGTCAAGCAAATTATAAACATGCGTCCTGCCCAGTTCTATGATAATAAATGGGGGAAATTTGGTTGGAATAGCAAATAGACTCTCAAGAATCAGAAAGTGTAGCTTTATTAAGTTTTACTGGTGACCCGACAGGTGCAGGCAATCCTGAGACCCCGGGGAATCAAGGGGAGGGCTAGGTCACCAGGGCAATTCCCAGGGTCTTGCTTGAAAGATCTATCTTGTGAGGCTCCTGGTCAGGCGTGCAGGGCACGGCTGTCCCCCAAAGGGGGCTTTTCAATCATACAGTGGCTCTACTTTATAGTCTAATAATTACGTATTTGATGTTGACATTTTCCAGAGGCTCATGGGCTATAAATTCATAAATCCTGTAGTCATGTGTCACAGGCAACCTAGAAAGACCACGTCTAGCCTGCTCAAAGCACTCTCTAGACGAGGCCTCTCTGTTACCTTTCGCTTGTAAATCTCGTGGAGAAGTCTGATGAGCAGGTTTCCAGGGAGATTTGAATAGGACATTGTTTTTTCATTTTTCCTCGTCTCCTCAGGTCCTCCAGAGAGAGAATGCATCACAGAGCCCAACTTACCCTGAACTTCCCTAGACCCACAACATCCCTCGTCTGACTGGGGGCATCTTGTTTTTATGTCTGTTTGGGCATCTGTGTGGTTGGCGCCCTTCTTAAATCTTAAAAACGCTCCACTTTGAAAAATAAATTGCTTGCCCCTCATACTTACAACCAATCCCAGAAGTTTTTCAAAAGGCACAAGGCTTTGGGAGTTTTATGCAAATAAGCTCAAAACTTTAAAGAAAATGATTGTGGACTATATACTATTCCAGGACATAGTCTATATACTGGAAAACATTTTAACTGTTTTAGAGAATAACCCTGATACCTTGGCAGGACAAATGTGGTACAAATAAAGATTACTACAGATCAATCTAAGTTTATTACCTCTTGCAGCATGGCCGGAACAGGGAGTGATTAATGAAATTTAAAAATCTGGGGGTGCCTGGGTGACTCAGTCAGTTAAGCATCTGACTCTTGATCTCGGCTCAGGTCATGATCCCAGAGTCGTGGGATCGAGCCCTGCGTCGGGCTCTGCACTGAGCCTGGAGCCTGCTTAAGATTCTTTCTCTCTCTCTCTCTCTCTGCCCCTCCCCTGTTCCTGCGCACCCCCCCCCCCAAATAAATAAATGAACATTTTAAAAAATCTGTTTCTGGGGTGCCTGTGTGGCTCAGTCAGTGGAGCGTCTGACTTTAGCTCAGGTCATGATCTTCCCCTGAGTTCGAGCCTTGCGTCGGGCTCTGTGCTGACGGCTCGGAGCCTGGAGCCCGGAGCCTGCTTTGGATTCTGTGTCTCCCTCTCTCTCTGCCCCTCCCCTGCTCACAGTCTCTCTCGATCTTTCTCAAAACAGACATTAAAAAAATTTTTTAAAAATCTGTTTCTCGTTCTGTCATTTGCTTTTAATTTCATCTGTGTTAGCTTTATCCTAGGGCACCGTCATATATATATATATGTATATATATATATATGTGTGTGTGTGTGTGTGTATATATATATATGTCATATATATATATACGTGTGTGTATATACATATATATACGTGTGTGTATATATATAATACATATGTTATATATTACATGTTATATGTTTTATATTATATGTTATATGTATCATATCATACATATATATATTTTATATATATCAATTATCTAATGCATACTGGTGAGAGAACACATGTATTCTGAAAAACCATCCATTTCAATGTTACTTTTCATGTTAATGACACAACTACAGTTTGAACCTTCCGAAGTTTGCTTATTGTAACAGATGTACCTGTAAACTGGTGCTAAGTGCGGGAAAGGTTGACAAGCACTCTGGAATCTTCATCAAACAGAGTTTCGGTAGCAGCAGCTCTCATTAAAGCAAGGAAGAAGGATCGATTCCGTGCAAGTTTAGGAAAGAACGGTTTTCCTGAATAAAGCCTGATTCATATAAGAACATTAGTGTGTCTTTATCTACCTTTAAATATTTGGTTTATGCCTTTATGACGTCACACGCTGCCTTTTATCATGAAAAGCTCTGTAGGAGGCTGTTGGTTCCACTGTATTGTGAACCCTTTAGAGGAGGGGCTGGCACCATTTTTATCCCCAAAGTGACTTTCAGAGAGAGACGGCTAATCCACGTCTGTGCGACAAGTGACTTCATTCATCATCGTGTTCTCCAATCTCTGCTCTCTTCTAAGCTTTGGTATTTCAAAGTTTCCTCTCTGTTTAGTTCTTATTTCATATGGACAAAGCATAGATCTGGGGGCCCCGATGAGATTTCTAATTAGGCCAGGTTGGATTCTGACCACACAGAAACGGCTTCTTGGAAGGAACGTTCATTTATTTAATAAGCAAGGGAGCTCTGGTAACGCAATTTAGTTAGGCTGACAAGCAGATCGGCATCATTCTTTCCAAGATGCCTGCGAGTGTTTGTAGGCTTAAGAGATGTTCTGACAGAAGAGTTCTCATGTTTCTAACCTACCAGGTTGGAGGGTCAGGCTGTGGGGATGACAGGCCTACCATGACCACACTGCTGGGACGTCTGGCATCCCATTCTTCTGTCCACTCAGCCCGTGGGTCTGGGCCGCCCCTTGCGAGCCAGCGGGAGCCCTGGCTGTGTGGCAGAGCTCTGCGTCCCCCAGGGAGCTGTGTTGGGGCCTCACCTGGTGGTCACCACAGCGCTCACACTGCTCCTTCGGTTCCCTCCCAGCTCTCTCTATCTGTCCCCCGTCTCCTCTGGCTGTCTCTTCCTGTGCTCCGGCTCTGCTCCTGCCCACTGCCTTCCTCTGCCCCGTATTTATACGCCCCAAGAAAAGTCCTCAGTGGAGGCCCCTGTGGATAACTTGGCCCCAGACCCTCTAGCAGACGCCCGCCTTTGGTCTGCTCGGTTGTGGCGGGGGGAGGGTTGCATGGCATAAGGCAGGGTCTAGCAAACGACTTTCAGATTTTTGAATGACATTGCCAATCACTCGTGATTAAAGATGGGCCCCCTTCTCCGCCACCTGACTCCAGGCGGGCTGTTGCAACCCGAGAAGTCTCCAACTCGGTTCTGCCTCACCTGTGTCTGTTAACAGGCAGACCCCAAGGCCACATACAGCTGGCTTTGTGGTCTTTGGTGGAATCCTTTCTACATGTCCCCAGGTATGAGTGGGGAACCCCAAAGTACCCCATGTCAGGGTCAGGCTTCTCGGATGAAGTAGGCGACCATTGTCTTTCGTCCTCTTTAGGTGGAGAGCCCCAGATCTAGAGCCCCACTCCCTATGGATTAGATGTAACCAGATTTTAACACCTGTCTGTACAAGGGCAGTGGAAACTGTAAAACTTCCTACACAATTGCGGTTTTTGAATAATATTTCCTTCACCAAGGAAAATTTGCTAATTCAAGACATTTCTACAGCAGATTTATGTAACAGTGCCTCAAAATCCTGTTACAGTTACCTGTGAAGTGTAGATTTCTGATTAGCTACCTACTCACTAAGTACCCTTAGGCTTTAGATTAAAATGAACTTGTATGCACATCCGTTCACTACTCCTTATTTCGAAGTAGTTAAAAGTTTGCTGTGCGTGGGGATCTATGTGTTAGCTGACATATGTTGGAAGAATGCTTCCAACATTCTTTTTTTTTTTTTTTTTAATTTTTTTTCAACGTTTTTTATTTATTTTTGGGACAGAGAGAGACAGAGCATGAACGGGGGAGGGGCAGAGAGAGAGGGAGACACAGAATGGGAAACAGGCTCCAGGCTCTGAGCCGTCAGCCCAGAGCCCGACACGGGGCTCGAACTCGCGGACCGCGAGATCGTGACCTGGCTGAAGTCGGACGCTTAACCGACTGCGCCACCCAGGCGCCCCTGCTTCCAACATTCTTAAGAAAAGGGAAAGGGTGAGTTGCGGCCTGGGTGGCTCCGTCGGTTAAGCGGCCAACTTCGGCTCAGGTCACGATCTCGTGGTCTGTGGGTTCCAGCCCCGTGTCGGGCTCTGTGCTCACAGCTCGGAGCCTGGAGCCCGCTTCCGATTCTGTGTCTCTGCTCTCTCTGCCCTTCCCCTGCCCGCTCTCTGTCTCTCTTTCTCTCTCAAAAATAAATAAATGTTAAAAACATTGAAGACAAAACAGAAAGGGGACGGTGGTAATTTAAGAATTTCCACCGTCCACAATCCCATCCAAGACAGAAATGAAATTAGCAAGATGTGGTTTGTTCCTGAACTCAAAATGTGGATGAACGCGTGCACTAATCACACAGGAAAGAATGGCCTGGGATCAAGTAGTTTATCAACCTACCCTCTCTTTTGTCATTTTTTCCTTTGTGCATTTTGAAAATAAAAAGCTGATTTACATGTTTTACCCCTCATTTTTAAAGTTCCTCAAGCATTACACGCAGTTTTCCGTCCATTTCATACACAAGTATTTTCCACGTCTTTGGAACTAGTTGGTTCAGGCCGAGAACCTCAAACTCATTTGCATCAACAATTTTAAGATTCCTCTTCGTATCTTAATTTTGTCTCCTTTTACCTCTTACTTCTTTTTTTTCCCCCAAAGATAATTCTGGGTAGAGACATTTTGTTGTCTGTTGACTTCGCAGGGCGTGAGCCCTGGCTAGACGATCACGCATGAGCGTGGGTAGCGGACCGCAGCTCTGGAGTATTAACCCCTTGGCTTTCTGTTTCTCTGCTTTCCACTCCCTTTTTTCTTGGTGCCTCATGAGCACCTCCAGCAGAAACGGAGTCCCAAGGGACCTCTAACCCAAATGTCTGGCATAAATATTTAGAGGCATGATCCCAGAGCCTGATTTTTTGTCTCAAAGATTGCCTTGGTCTGTTTGGGCTGCCATAACAAAATACCACAGATTAGTGGCTCATAAACAACAGACATTTATCTGTCACAGTTCTGAGGCTGGGAGCCTGAGAGTCGGGTGCCAGCACGGTCGAGATCTGGTGAGGGATCTCTTCTGGATCACCGTCTGTAAATTTCTGTCTGTCTCCTCACACGGCTGGAAGCGGGAAGGAAGTTCTCTGGGGTCTTTTAAGAGGGCATTAATCCCATTCACGAGGGAACCCCTCTCATGAGCTAATCACCTGCAGAAGGCCCACCTTCTAATTCCATCAGCTTGGGATCAGGATTCCAACACGTGAATTTGGGCAGGACACAGACATTCGGTCCACAGTAAAGACGAATCAGTCCAGAGATGGGGGGAAAGACAGGAGGCTGGAAAATTATTCTCAGAGAGACAAATATTTGAAAACGGTGGCGTTCTTGGGATATTCTGTTCCCCACAAGCAGGGAGTGGTCCCCCTGCCCTGGAATGGGCACCTCCCTCACATCAGCGTGCACTCCCCACCTTCCAATAGATGGGGACACACGTAAGCGAGACCCTGAACGGAACCCAGGCACTCATGTAGCTTGTGGCATATGGAGACCGGAAGGCCAGTTCTGTCCTCTGCCAAGGTCAACAGAACCATACCTGTGGAGGCAAAGCCGGACTCGCTTGTATTGCTTCAGTTGGTTATGTCTAACACCTGAAGTTCAAGATGCTAAAGAAGTTCGGGGGTTGAGTGGGGAGGGGAAAAGGCAACTATTTACAGTGAGACAAGGTAGGTAATTTCACTAGGGCTTCTGGGCAGGAAGGAGGCAATGGTGACAGGTGCCTGAATTTGATCGGTTCCAACGATGCAGTCAGCGTGACTCATAGAGGGATATGAAGAGGGGTTGGGCAGGTGGTAAAGAAAAGGACTTCGTGACTCCCCTAACCAGGGCTTTTGAGATGTTTTTTTTACCACACTTTTAATTGGCCCCCAGTACCTAGATATAAATATAACATTTAAAAAACATCTTTTTTTTCTCTCTCCAGAACTCTAAAGGCCAGATGGTTGTATTGATAAGTTTTATTCAACTTGCAGGAAACAATTCATTTCTACTTTACAACGGTTTTCCCCCCCTTTGTATAAAAAATGCACTTTTCATTCTATTGCTAGATAAGGACAATTCAAGAGAGGACAATTACAAGCATAGTTTATTTTGAACACAGGTGTAAATGTTTTCCGTGAGAGATAGCAAAGAAAACCCCATAGTATATTTTTTAAAAAGAGGTGATAATTAAGTGAGACTTATTCATGAATGCGAGAGGGAACACATCAATGGAATTCGCCACATTGACTAAGACTCAAGTATATGATGCATGATTACCCGAATGGATGCAGAAAACATTCTTGGTAAATTCAACACGTAGTGAGAATAACTAACAAACTAGCAGCGTAAAAGAACTTCTTGTTACCGTTATGTACTCTGAAAGTTACAGCATACTTTCGTCTTATTAAGGACATTTTACTGTTTCCTCTGAAATTGTCAACAAGGTGGGGATACGCACCATCACTACGGTTATTTAACATTTGTACTTAAGCTTCTGACAGGTGTTACCAAAAAAGAAACTAGAAGTAAGAATCAGAGGGACATAAAAACTGTTGTTACTTCCAGATGATCTACTCATCTATCAAAAAAAATCCAACTATTAGAACTAGTAACAGAATTCACCAACATTTTCGGATCCAAGAACTTATGAAATGTTAGTGTCTCTCTACCATGGCAATACTAACTAAAAAAAAATATAATGAAAACACTAACATTGTCAGAATCTAGAGTAAATAGGAAATCATCATCAATGCACCGGAACTCCACATGGGAAACTGTAAGATATCCCTCGATATCTGTTAGATCGGTGAAACTCATGCATAGTGTCAGTTTGGTGGAATAGAAGGATAGGAATCCCGTATGTCGACAGGTGCAACCATTTTGAAGAGTGCGCTAACGATATTAGTCAAATTAATATATGTTTGTTAGATCTTCACATGGGTTCACCACGGACGCACGCGAGAATGTTTATTGTGGTGTATTTCTATGGCAGGAATGTGGAGACAGTGATGGACAAATGTGGTAGATGTATATCTGGTGTGCAAGGTGGTCGTTAGAAGCAAAGTGGATAGATCTTAAAAGCATGGTGCTCGGTGAATAAAAACAGAAGCGATATAGGAGCTAGAGCACAATGTCACTCACCTAAATTAAAATATGCGCACACGTGCGCGCGCGCACACGCATTACAAGCAGAAGAATGCTCCTGTGGGACTTGTTAAAAATATTTACAACTGGGGTAAATTCAGACGTAAATCAAGAAATGAGACACGTATGTCCCTTTTGTTTATTACTAACCTGTACCCCTCATTCAACTGGTGGGAGATTGTGATGCAGAGCGTTGGTTTCTTGACAAGTCACTCTAAGACATTTCCATGGATTTGTCCATTTGCTACAAGCTGTTGACGCGCTCTTTCTTGTAGCGTGGACATCTCTGGTTGGACGGTTTCCCTGTCTGACTCACGATCTGATGTGGGAACCGCCTCAAACTCTCCCAAGGATTTGAAGGGAAGGGATATGGGGATGGGGAGGAAAACTAAAAAATTCATTCGTAAGTACATAAAAGAAACACGCAAAGGGCTAGAGATGGGTAGCCCCGTGGGTACAGATGATATTGTGCCAAGAACTTAGGAGTGTGATCAACTCAACTTTTTATACTTGATTCTCCAAACAGAAACTTTAAGAACATGCTGGCCATGACTCGTAGGAATGTAAGTGAAAGAGATGCCAGCCTTCTCCGCACACAGACTTTACGGGAATGTTCATGGCAGCTTTGCCTGAAATAGCCAAAACCTAGGAAAAACCCCCAATGTCGATCAACAGGTGAATGGATATAAAATTGTGGTTTCCATACAATGGAAAGCTACACGGTAATAAAAAGGCCCTGACACGTGTAAGAGTGATGAATCCCAAAGAAAAATTTACCCTGATCAAAAGCCAGGCACGAGACCGTGTGTAAATGATTCTATTTGGATGAAATTCTAGAAGGGGGATCTAACCTGTGATGGTCCTAAAGCACATCCAATGGTTGCCTGGTTGCAGGTTAATGAGGCCATGTGGCCCCGTGACCTCTGGGTGATGGAAAGGTTGATTGTAGTGGCAGCCCCACGGGTGTAGACACCAAAAGCCATCGATGCCAGATCAGAAATACTCCCATGTAGTCACCTATTATAGTCCAGGCAGATCCTGAGACGTTGGGAAATGCGATAGCATGAAGGGAAATGCAGACTCTTGATTTTCCATGTCAGTCTCTGACTTAGTGATATTTTAAAATGTTAATTACTTTTAATAATGCAATTATGAGGCAAGAACACCTCCTGCACGTTGCAGACATTCCCAAGACTCGTGGGAAATACGTACTTGCACAGCAAAGGTTGATACGCCAACTTGGCAACATTTTCCAGGAAAAAAAAAATAATAACCTGGGGGTATCTGTATCAGGTTGCATTGGCGCTGGAGATAAAAATCTATTCCTTGTAACTGCGTCAATATCTCTAGATATTTGAGGTCAGCTCTCAGGTCTCCTGTTTTCTTCTTGAAGCTGAATGTCACCAGTAACTTCGGTCTTCCCAATAAACAATGGTTCCTTCCAGGAACAATCCTTCCCTCCAGGATTCCAGCTGCCCATAGCTGGATTTACACAAGTCTGTCAAAGTGTTTCCAAAAGCGTGCCCGCAGACCCTTCCACAGTGCTGGGTCACGTCAGGGTTAACATCTCCCTTTCTTCTAGAACCTCTTTTAATATAGTGCAAGAGCACACTCCCTTGGGGTTTGGGTCAGTGAATGATGCCACGCGTTCCCTTGGGAGTTTAGAGTTTCCGAATCCTAAAATTCTGCGGCAACCTGCTGTGAGGCGGTGCCTTTCTGGTGCCGAATTCGAACGCAAGACTTGAGATGACACTTAACCAAGTTTCACCATCTGGGAGTCAGACTGATAGTTGAGACTGCCGAGGTCTCTGTTTTTTGTTTTATTTTGGTTTTTAGTCTGATCTACACATTGACTCTCCATGAGAACTTTCCCTCTTGAATGCATGTGACAAGGAGACCATTTGCTTTCAAGATTTGTTTCTAAGACCGTATTGAAGCTCTGTGGCGCTCCACGGGAGACCGTCCACGTGGCGTCGTTCCGCTAACTGCCCCACGGAACTCGCAATGGGGCCACCAGTCTTCACGGTCATCCAGCCTACATCGAAATGGTTTCCATTGGGCGCCTCAGTGTGGCTCAGTCGGTTGAGCATCCGACTTTGGCTCGGGTCATGAGCTCGTGGTTCGTGAGTTCGAGCCCCACGTCGGGCTCTCTGCTGTCAGCACAGATCCCCTCTCCCCTTCTATCTGCTCCTCCCCTGCTCTCTCTCTCTCTCTCTCTCTCAAAATAAATAAACATTAAACAAATTGGTCAGCAAATAACTGCCGGATTCTGAGAATCGGGTGACGGTGGGAGAAACCGAGGGCAGCTGAGGGAGGGGTGGTGTGGTGCGGGATTGTCACCGAGAGCAGGGGTCCAGTACAGAAGCTCTGGGGACCCAAGCGCCCGAGCCTGGTCGGTCAGCCAGCGGTGCGGCTTTCTGAGGGTCGGCCTCCACGCCTCCTCTCCCCGTCTCCAGGTTTGGAGCCTCAGGCCCTCATAGTCTGTAATTAAGTTAGGCTGCCAGCTCTGCGGGAGGAATTTCACATGAAAGTAAGCGCTGGTAGAAGAGAACACTTCCTATTTAGATCACGAACTGGGCCAGTTTCGTCTGTTTCCTTCCACCCAGCACCCTAAGCTTCCGTGAGTCCCGCCGTGTGAGTTCCCTCCCGGGTTTATTCGTCCCACCGTAGTGACAAAGAGATGCACGGTTTACTAAGCCCACGGAAAAGCCTCAAAGAATGGGTTCCGACATTTAAAAAAAACCTAGCACTATCTTGAGAAAGAAATGCATCGTTAAGGGTGGCGTTTGTCGTAACCACGCACGCTTAACTCCTGTATTTTTCATCGACAGAGTCACAGCCTGAGAACGGGATGACCGAAGGGCCCGGGAGGGCCCCAAATGTCCTTGTTGAGAAAATCAGAGAAGGTGAATGTGAATACTGAGAAGCAAAGTCAGCTGATAACAGGGGACGGAAAAGACAGAAACACGTGGGAGGCAGGCTGAGCGTGAGCTCCTTCCAGACTGGGCTCTGCCAGTTGACGTCAGCCCCCCACGAGCCTCCCCCGGATCTTGCGGACCAGCTGGGCCGCCCAACTGTGCAGGCTGTGGATTGGTGTTGAAATATTTGGATGTGGTCGTGGAGACTGAACAGACTCTTAGAATCACAGACTGTTTTCATTGCTAGCAGGAGCCCGGGAGACAAAATCCCTATCAGAAAGGATATTCTCCCGCGTTCGTTTTTGTCAGTTACATAAATCAGGAAAATTCGTGATTTCAAATCAGATTTGAAGTTAGTAAACAAGATGGATGAATTAAAACCTTTTGAACATAAGCCACTTTGCATGCCCACGGTTTAGGGCCTAAGGATGTGATGACATTGCAGGGGCCCCCGGGCGGTTCAGTCGATCAAGTGGGTCCAACTTTCCAGCTCAGGTCGTGATCTCAGGGTCTGTGGTGGGTTCAAGCCCCGCATCGGGCTCTGCGCTGACAGCGTGGAGCCTGCTTGGGATTCTCTCTCTCCCCCTCTCTCTCTGCCCCTCCATCACTCGTGCTTTCTCTCTCTCAAAATAAACACATAAACATTACAAAAAAAAAAAAAAAGAATGTGCACTCCAGTACATGCATGAGAATCAGGATTTTAAAAATGGGAGTAAGTTCTGGAGAAAAGACAAGTCAAAGCTCGGGGTCCCTCGGGGTCCCTCCATCACCACTGACAGCTTCTACGAATAATTACCGAGCGCCTACGTGGGCCAGGCTACATTCTACCCACCCCGCCTCCCAGGAATACATCTGTGCACGAAAAAACAGAACTCCCTGCCCTCCTGTGATCAAAAGCCCAGTAAAGGAGACAGAAAAAGTGGAAACACGGTACACTGTTTAGCGTGCTATAGGAAGGAAATGCTGTGAAAAGTGGAACAGAGAAAGGGTTTTGGAAGAGGCCAAACAGAAGGGTGGAGTGTGGGCCTGGTTTACAGGCAGTTATTCGGCCAGGACCTGGAGAAGGAGAAGTGAGCCACGAGGATGTCCTGAAGAAGAGCCTTCCAGGCCCTGAGGTGGGGGCCCCTCGCACTGACGGAGTGACTGTGAAGAGAAGTTTCCGGAACAGCGAGCGGGGCGGCCATGTGGGACACGTGTTCAGAGAGGCTTGGGGGACACTGGCAGGGATTTACGGACCGTTGTCAAGTCTCAGCCTCTCACTCTGAGTGAAATGGAGGGAGACCAGAGGGTCTTGAGTGCGGAGTAGGACTAGCGTTACCTGACTTAACGTTTTTAAAGGATCGTTTCGGCGGAAGTCTGGAAGCTCACCCCAGGGCCGCAGCAGCCAAGGGGGAAGAAGGGTGCGGCCTCCGACACGCCGCGTTTTGAAGGGGGAGCCAGCCCCACGAGGTGGAGGGACAGATGTGGGATGTGAGAGAAAAGAATGAGTCAGGCGTAACTTGGCATGTTTGGCCCCGGCTACCGGAGAGAAGGCGTTTCCTTGCCGTCAACAGAGACGGGATTACAGTGGGATGCTGTCACCTGCTATGAGCTCAGCAAGGTGCCAGGTGCTGACTCCCCAAGCGGGAGCCGGGCCAGTATGTTTCCAGCTTCGGGCCATGACCAGCTGGGAGGCTAGAATTCAGTGAGTCTCAGTGAGAATGTTTTTTAAAAAATCAAAGAGGATGACACTGTGGATACTTGGGGGCCCCACCCACCGCAGCTGGGGTGCGGGGAACATCGATAGACAGAGTCCTCCCTGGGCAGTGTCTGTAGGCACAGGGAAGCACCTTGTTTGAGGAACACATGGCCCATGTCTGGCGGGTGGGGATATAGCGTCTGGCCTCTTGATTTCAGCTTGGAAGGCACTGGAAGGGTCACCTCAGTTCCAAAGTCTCCCACAGGATTGGCCGCGGCCTCAGCGCAAAAGCTCCGTGTTCCCTTCTGGAAGCTAGAGGAACATCGAGGGCCAAATCCTCCTGAAATCCAACTGAAGCTATGCGGGCTTGCCGAGAGAACAGAGGGGCCGTGTGGAGATGAGCGGGAGCAGTGGCATCTAGCAAATACCTACAGGCGGGGGCCTGAGGCACGCGAAGAGCAGAGAGAGAGATCTGGAAGCTCGAGTAAGGCCCTTGGGTCCTGCATCTCCATGGGAGACACACGAGGTGAGCCCAGAACGGTAGAAGAGGTCCCTCGGCAAGGTGCAGGCCACTCAGGGCGCAGGGCGCGTGGGAGGTTAGGAAATCTCATCTTACACACAGATCATTGCGTGGCCCAGGTGACATTTTCCAGGGAAATGTGTACCGCACACGTGTGGAGTCTAGGTTCGTTTCGCACAGGTTTAAATTTAGATAAGAATATGCAATAGACAGGGACTGTCCCAGAAAATATTCCTTGTCAGGAGGGTCAGTTACCAGCATGTTCAGAAAGAAACCAGACCGGGTCCCCTACGTTTTTCTCTTTTTCTTTGTGAGCGTCTTTCTGCCAATCTCCCTACGGTGCCAGGTGCTCTTTCCCCGACGTGAGATGTAACACCCTGGCAAGGACTCCCAGGAGGGAGTGCAAACGTATAGCTAGGAATGACCTGGAATTCTGGAAAAGTGATGGCTGTGTCCACTTAAGGGAAGCGGGAACACAAGGACTGCCGGGGGAGATGGTGGAGGGAGGGGTCTTAGGAAGGTGGTCACGGACGCATAGACAACCCAAGTCCAGAGAACCCGTAAGCTGACTACGTTTGGCACAGTGTCTGGGAAACACCCCATTCGCTACGTCAATACAGGACGTGCTGGGGACTCCCAGGTCTAGCCCGGATGGAGTGAGAGAGACCAGATTTACCTGCCACCTCACCCAACTGTAAAACGATACAGAACGTAGAAAGCAATGGTGTCAGACACGGGGCCACGGGCAGCAGGGGAACGAGATCTCTGAGGGAAGGGGAAACAGAGGAGCTGAGCTCGATGTCCCCTGTGCCTAATGCCCAGAGACTGTCTCCAGGCTGCGGGGCAAGGGTACAAAAGCAGTAGAGCCTGGCGGCATTACGAACGTGAGGAGACAAAGTTGGAAGCTCACGGAGGCCGAGGTGGATAGAACTCGCAGGTTCAAAAATACAAGAGATGAGGGAACTACGGAGAAAGAGAAGAATGCACAGAGGGGTCTCCCTGAGCCGCTGAGTGAGTGCCGACGCACACGTACAGGAGGGGGATTTGCCCAAGGCAGCCAAAGAAAAAAGACAAGGGAAAGAGGAGATAATGCAGTTCTTGCAGCCCCCACAGGACAAGGAATAATTCCTGCACCACTAAAGAGAGAAACAGGGAGCGTGAGCATCAGCGAGACCCTCATCAGAAGATTGCCTTAGTAGTGGGGCCGTAACGCCCTAAGGATGGCCCTGGGCTTCCTAACATAGCTCCAGAGAAAGCCTCCAAAGGATGCCGCTACTCGTAACTGCACACGTGGCCGAACAAACAGTTTTTAGAGGAATACGGCAAAACCCAGAAGCCAACAACGCCAACGTCACGGTGTCCAGGATATCATATAAAACCGCCTGGCAGGCAAAAAAAAAAAAAAGCAGGAAAATACGACCCTTCATCAGGAGATACATCAACCAGTGGAAACAGAACCAGAAATGAAAAGATGATGGAAGGAGCAGGAAAGGAGATCGAAGAGATATTCCCCGTGTGCCGTATCTTCCGGGGGATAGAGATGCCCGTGAGCATGATGCAGACTGAAATGGAAGGTGTCGACAAAGGTTGAGGTCGTATTTCTAGAGATGAAAACGCGTAAAACATCTGAAAGCAATCGGATGGGATTAACAGCAGATTAGGTGTGGTAGGTAAATATTTTAAAAAGCAGTGAACTTGAGGCCATGATGGTAGAAACTATCTGAAATGAAGCTCACAGAGGAGAAAAGGCTGGGAAATAATCAACAGAGTATTCCCGGCCTGTGGAAAACATCACGTAGTCTCATATGCCCAGAATTGGAGTCGCAGGAGATGGGGGAAGGGGCACTAGACTAGTATTTGAAGAAATAATAGCAAAACAATTTACAAATTTAAGAAAAACTATAAGCCCACCAACACCAGATACTCAATGAGTAGAAAGAAAGAAAGAAAGAAAGAAAGAAAGAAAGACTATGTTGTGTGCATCACCATTAACTTGCTAAAAACTAGTAATAAAGAGAAAATTTAGCAGGAGCCAGAAAAAATTACACCTGCCTAGGAGCAATGAGAACAAACATGCCAGGTTTCCCATCAGAAAGTATGGAAGCCGGAGTACAATGGGAGATGTATTTAAGATAATTAGAAAAAAAAAATCAACCTAGAAGTCTTTACAAAATGAAAATAATTTTTCAAAAATTAAAACTGAGTAAAGCCTTCGTTAGAGAAAGAAAACTTAAGGGACTTCCCCATGAGCAGAGCAGTAATTCCGAAATGTTAAAGGAAGTTTTTTGGGCAAAGGGAGAATATTCCCAAATAGAAGTGAGATCCTCTCAAAGGAATAGAGAACCCGAAGTGGTAGTTAGGTAGGTCTGTATGGTATCTTTTTTTCTCATTTTTTAAAAATTTCTTTAAAACATAATTGACAGTTGAAAGCAAAAATTACAATACTAGGTTGAAGGACTTATAAATTATGTAGAAATACGTAATTTCTAGTGTACAAAATACAGCCCAAGGAACAGAAAGGATTAAGGTAAAAAGACTGTCGTTAGGTTCTTCACAGATGCATAAGGCAGGCTAATACTACTTAAGGTAGATCGTGTTAAGTTAAATATGTATTTTGTAAACTCTAGAAAAACCACTTAGAAATAACACAGAAAAGTATAGCTAATAGCCAACAGCAGAAATGAAATGAAATTATTAGCAAACCTGATTTAATTGAAAAGGAACAAAGGGAAGATAAGACAAATAGAAAATGCATAGCAAAGTGGTTATTTTCAGTCTATCCACATTGATAATTAGATTACATATATGTGGTCTAAACACCAGAACTGAGTGTGAGGGCTCATCAGATTGGACATGTCTACAAAATACCCACTTTGGATATAAAGCCACGTGCTAAAAAGGAAAGGGTGGAGGGGCGCCTGGGTGGCGCAGTCGGTTAAGCGTCCGACTTCAGCCAGGTCACGATCTCGCGGTCCGTGAGTTCGAGCCCCGCGTCAGGCTCTGGGCTGACGGCTCGGAGCCTGGAGCCTGTTTCCGATTCTGTGTCTCCCTCTCTCTCTGCCCCTCCCCCGTTCATGGTCTGTCTCTCTCTGTCCCAAAAATAAATAAAAAACGTTTAAAAAAAATTAAAAAAAAAAAAAAAAAAAGGAAAGGGTGGAAAACGGTAGCTCATAAAAACGCCCATCACAAGGACACCAGAATGGTTATGTTGATGACAGTCCAAATACACATCAGGGTAAGGAAAATTGCTAGAGATGAAATGAGACACTTCCTGACGAGGAAAGAGACAATTCCTCACGAGAACGTAATAGTGTGAAAGGTATAACATAGGTACAGAATACAAGGAGCAAAACGGAGGCAGAAAGAAAAAGAAACAGACCATGCAGTTATGGTTGGGGACTGGAACACGCCTCCCTCGTTAATAGAATGAATAGACCAAAAATAAATAAGGATATAGAAGTCCTGAGCAACGCTATTGTGGTAGTTTCCTACGGCTGCTGAAACACCACGGACTTGGTGGTTTAAAACAAAACACACGTGCTCTCTTGCAACCTGGAGGTCAGAAGTCAGGAATGGGCTTCACTGGGCCGAAATCAAAGTGAAGAGAAGGCCATGCTCCCTCCAGAGACTCCAGGAAAAATCGATTTCCTTTCCTTTTCCACGCGTTAGAGCCACGTTCTCTGCATTCCTTGACTCATGGCCCCTTCCTCCACCTTCAATACCAGCAGCGCATTGATCTTCAAATCTCTCTCTGCTTCTGTCTTCACTTTTCCCCTTCTGTGTTCAGATCTGCCCCTCTTCCCTCTTATAAGGACTCTCGTGGTTACGTGTAGGACGCATCCGGATAATCCAGGGTGATCGCCTCCTCTCAAAATCCTTACCTTAATCACACATGCAAATTTCTTGTTCCCATAAAAGTAATCTTCACGGGTCCCAGGGATTAGGACCTGGATATCTTTGGGGACCGTCATTCAGTGTATCACAACTGTCATCCAACTTACTATCATTGACATTCGGAACTCACTTCACCCAACAGCAGAATATACCCTCTCTTCAAGTAGAAATAAACACGTATCAGGATAGACCCTATTCTGGCCGTAAGGCAAGTCTAAATAGATCTGAGAGGACAGAGTGCATGTAAGTATATTTTCTTTTCATGACAGCATGCAATTAAAACTCGATAACAGAAATAGAGACAATTTCCAAGTATTTGGCTACAGGAAAACACATTCGAAATAACCATGAGGAAAAGAAGAAACCACACGCACACAAATTGAAAATGTTTTTAATTGTGTAAAGTTGAAGGCACAGCACACTGATGTTGGTGCCATTGCTTGGTGCGCAACGTTCAACATTAAAAGCTTGTGTGAGAAAAGAAGGTCTCAAATCAATCACCCACGCGTCAGCTCGAAGAAATTAGGAAAGAAGAGAAAATTGAACCGAACGAACCAAGAAGGAAAAATATTAAAGATAAGAAAATAGATCTGTCAAATAGAAAACAGAAAACCAGGGGCGCCTGGGTGGCTCAGCCGGTGAAGCATCCAACTTTAGCTCAGCTCATATCTCGTGATTCACGAGTTCGAGCCTGGTGTCGGGCTCTAGGCTGACCGCTCAGAGCCTGGAGCCTGCTGAAGATTTCTGTCTCCCTCTTTCTCTGCTCCTCCCCAGCTCGAGCTCTGTCTTTCTGTCTCTCAAAAATAAATAAAAACATTTAAAAAAAATTTTAAAAGAAAACAGAAGACCAATAGTCACTGAAACCAGAACTGTGCTATTTGAAAGGGTCAATAATTAATAAAGTATAATCAGACCGACCAGGATAAAATAGAAAAGATAAAATTTACCAAAATCAGGTGAGAGAGAAGGGTCATTGGTACAGATCTCACACATGCTGAAGGGATAATGAGGGAATATTATGAACTACAGTTGACCCTTGAACGACGTGGGGGCTGGAGGCGCTGACCCCCCCCCCATGCACTTGAAAATCCACCTTTAACTTTGACTCTCCCAAAACTTAACTACTAAGTCTACTGTTGACTGGGAGTCTTACCATAACATAAACCATAAGTTAACACACATCCTGTATGTTATCTGTGTCACATACTGTATTCTTACAATAGAGTAAGCTAGAGAAAAGAAGATAAGAAAATCACAAAAAAGAAAAAAATACATTTACAGTACTGTACTGTGTTCATTGAAAAAAAATCCATATATAAGTGGATTCAGGTAGTCAAAATGATATCCTACAAGGGTCAACTGTACTTTACAGAAACCAGTCACTTCACAGGAATTAGTTTCATATGAACTAATACGTCAACTCAGATGAATTGGACGACAGTCCTTAAAGGTACAAACTACCAACTGACTCAAGAAGAAACTGATGACCAGAATAGCTCTGCTTCTTCAAAATAATCACAGGATGGTTTAAAACAGCCCCAGCAGAAAACCCCAAGCACAATTATCCTGGCCCAGCAAGCTTCAGGAAGTAGTATAAACCCTTCTAGGACATACCAGGAGGTTGATGGCGCTGAGACCAAAAGCAGATAAATAGACCTCATGATGAGAGACACAGATACCCTTAACAAAATACAGACCGAGCAAATCCTGCCTACTGTAAGAAATGTAATATGTCATAAATAAGTGAGCAAAATTTCATGAAAGTAAGGTTGAATCCACATTTGAAAATCAGTTAGTGTGATTTACCATATCAATTGACCACAAAGGAAACAAAATACGATCATCTCAACGGATGCAAAAAAGACACAAAATTCAATATTCATTTTTGATAAATAAAATTCTTGGAACACTGGGCATATAACTTAATTTTATCCACATAATAAAGCACTGCAATAGAAAAACGTACAGCCAACATTGTGGGTCATGGTGAAAGCCTGATCTGAAATAAGGCACTTGTACTCACCATGGTTTGGAGGTCCTACCTACCAGTGCCGTAAAACAAGGCGGGGGGGAACCATGCAGACTGAAAGGGAAATATAAAGCTGATTTTCTTTAGAGACTACATAATTGTCTACATAGAAAAATCCCCAAGAACCTATGAAAAAAAAGCTACTAGAATAATAAATTACTTTAGCAAGGTTGCAGGCGACATGATCAAGACACAGAAATTAACTATATTTCCATATACGAGCAATGACTGATTGGAAATCAAAATTTAAATAAGACCATTTACAAGAGCAGCAAATAGATGAAATAATTAGGGATAGCCTTAACAAGATACGTGCAAAACCTCTCTATTGTAAACTAAAAAAAGAAAACTGTTGAAAACAATACAGAAGTCTTGGCAAGTGTAGACGGCTTTCAACCTCAGGAGATAGAGGGATTAATTAGTATTATTAAGATGTTTTCTTTCCCCAAACTGACCTTGGTGTTCATCGAGGTCCTAATCCAAATCCCAGCAGGCATTTTCATAGAAATTAAGAAGCTGATTGTAAGCTTTCTTTGCGAGTTATGCAAAGAACCTAGAACGTCGAAGACACTTTTGAAAAATTATGACAAAGTAGGAAAGCTCACGCTACCTGACTTCAAGGCTATTATTACGGCATCTGCACGTAACAGAATACGATTAGGCAGGAAAAAGGAACACATCACCCATGCACACGGCACATGGCTGAACCTCAAAAGCATGACGTCGAGTCACAGAAGCCAACCATGAAAGACCACATGCTGTCTGAGTCCATTTGTATGAAATTCTGGAAAGGGCTAAGCTGTCGTGACACAGGTCACACTAGTGGTTGCCAAGACCCAGGTTTGGGGGAGTGGACAGGATGCAAAGGAGTAGGAGGAAACTTTGAGGTAATAAAAATTCTAATCATGGTAAAACCCACTGGATGCTACCCTTGAAACTGTTGAGTTGCGTTGTATGTAAATTACACCGGGGGCGCCTGGGTGGCGCAGTCGGTTAAGCGTCCGACTTCAGCCAGGTCACGATCTCGCGGTCCGTGAGTTCGAGCCCCGCATCAGGCTCTGGGCTGATGGCTCGGAGCCTGGAGCCTGCTTCCGATTCTGTGTCTCCCTCTCTCTCTGCCCCTCCCCCGTTCATGCTCTGTCTCTCTCTGTCCCAAAAAAAAAAAAAAATAAATAAATAAATAAATAAATTACACCGGAATGGAGTTGATTGAAAAGGTGAGGAATGGACTGGTAGGGGAACACCAGGCTTACTGAGAGGCTCCTTTAACCAGTGACCAGTATGTAGTACTGTGTCCCCAGCAGGTGTGATATATGGGTCTGGGAATCAAGGGGTGGAAGGAAGTCCCGCTACCATTTGTCCCCCCCGCCCCCCCGTGATCCCAGAAAAGGATCCCAATCTCCCAACGAAATGTGCACCTGCAACTTTAGGTTGGCAGTTGTCGCGTCCCGGTTCCCAGAGGGCAAACATTTCCACATTTCCATCTGGGGGCACGAATGACAGTCCTATTCAAATTCAAGCTGTGGCTGTCACCCAGGCGCTTCAGGATCCTTGTGCCAAGACAGCAGCAGGCAAGGGAGGAGCAGTCATGTTGGCGTGAGAACGGAGCGCTCTTCAGGAAGAGCTGGGGCTGTTACTTCCCGTGGGGGAAGGAACGGATCTGTTTGTTGTTCAGACCATCCACAGCGCTCCTACGCTCAGTGTTCAAATTTTAAAAAACCCAAAAAACAAAAAACAAAAACTCAAACTTACAAAAAAGGTGCCATTCGGAAGATGCGAAGAATCTGAATCTTTTGAAAGTTATTTGCCAAACTCAAGACCTACCGCCCACCAGCGCTTCCGTGTGCATTTCTCCAGTAGAAGGATGTCTTCTTATGTACGCACAACACAGCCGTTAACATCGAGAAATGAACGATGGTACATTACCGTGGTCGAGTCGCAGCCGTTGGTGAGCGCGCTGGTGGGAGGTTCAGAACCAACAATGCAGCCGTGGTACAGGCTCAGGGACCCCAGCGCAGGCCAGTTTGTGCCCCTGACCTCAGGGACGTCATGTTTCATCTCCCTGCCCTCCCTCCCCCTGCCCTCCCCAGCTTTCTCCGCACTGTATAACCTATTGCCTCTAGGCTTGAAATACCTACTGTAATTCCCATTTCCTTGAGTGGATCCTGCCTCACACACAGACTTCAGAGTCGAAGGGGCAAAGGTTTTACTGCAAACCTTGGCGATATGCGTGCGACCCTACAAAGTCCGGGGCCACGCGGTCATTCCCAATTGCCTCCGTGATTGTCATCAGGTGTGCCCGTGGAGATCTCAACTGTCCTCCTTCTCCGGGTGCCTTCGGCAAGGCTGCACTTGGTCACCCACTTTGAAGTCAGCAGTGACCTGTGACTCACTTGGACAAGAGCTGAGCCACTTCAAAGAAGGAGCCTTGAGTCTGTGCGCATCCACCATAGTCCTTTTCCTCTCCTGGCCCTGGGGGAAACACGCGAGAAGGTGGGCTCCCCACCAGACTGGTTCCGAAGGGGCCACGGTAAATAAAGACACCCTAGCTGCGCACAGTGCCGAAGCACGAGCAAGGAATAAGTATCGTTTCAATCCCTTAGACGTGGGAGCTGTTCGTTCCCATGGCATTGCCAAGGCTAAGTGAACCCACACACTGAGAATGCACTTGACATTTCCCGAGGATTGCTCACGCCCAGAGCGGCAGTATGGACGGGGCTGCGGGAACCGCTTTCTTACACAAAGATGCGATTTCTTCCTGCCCTTCTGACTTAGCTCCCCCAGGTGGACGTCTGGCACACGTCACAGGCACGGTGTTCCCATTTCTGCAAAATATGCAGTGGTGGTAGCCGCCAGTGTGTAGAAGAAGCATGAATGACCATCTCGAGCGTGGCTTGTGTTGTCACGTAAGAGGGCTCGGTGACATGATCCTGATTGAAGAGGCGGAACTTTTCTTTTTGGAGGTTTGTCCTCTTCTTCTTTACATTTCTGGCCTCTGCACGGGCACCAAAAGAAAATGCACGGTCAAGGATAACTTCTGGAAGGAGATGGATTTCCTTGAGGCCGGAGGCTACGTCCTCTCATGGCGCATTGCTGATGCGGTGTTTCTCTCCACTCGAAGAGATTTTGTTACGTATTTTGTCTGGTTTCAAATTTCAAATAAGAAATTCAAAATTCAGGAAGGCGTCAGGTCGTAAAATAATCAGTCAACAATCTACGTCTTCACGTGCATTTAATAATTACACGTAGGTACTCTAAATGACAAATTTTGCAGACTCTAGCCAAAATGACAAATTTTGCAGACTCTAGCCAAAATAATCTATAAAGGAAATATCTGAGCATGCAACCATGTTGAACACATCGTGCTCTTTCCAATCGCAGGGTCTGATATATGCTGAACTCTCTGCGACGCTATTTTCCCCATTCTTCCCCTGGCTAAATCTCTTGTCTCAGACAACTTAAATAACCTCGCATTCATTGTAAGTTCTCCTGTGATACTTTGTAGTTTTTCTTCTTAATCTTCACAAATCCGTCATGGCTTATTTCATTTGATGGTTCCATGTTTTTTTTAATTTATTTTAAAACGTTTATTTATTTTTGAGAGAGAGAGAGAGAGAGACGGAGCAAGAGACAGGCAGACACAGAATTGGAAGCAGGTTCCAGGCTCTGAGCTGTCAGCACAGAGCCCAACGCGGGGCTCGAACCCACGAACGGCGAGATCATGACCTGAGCTTCGGACGCTTAACCGACTGAGCCACCCAAGTGCCCGTGATGGTTGCACGGTTAATGTCCATATCCTCACTTAGATTATAAAGAACAGGAGGATAGGGACCACCATAGTTGAGAATAATTCACCACGGTATTTTCATCACCTAGAGCACTTCCTGAAACACAGTAATTACTCAACCTGTATTTTGCTAAATAAGTTAACTGATTAATGAAAGGACAGGGCACAACCATTCTCTTGTGCTCCTTGGCGTTGCAATACAATTGAGCAGCTGTGTGACGTTGAACGAGCTACGGAACCTCTCTGAGCCCAGGTTTCCTCCTCTGTAAGACGTGAATAGTAGCTGTAACTGCCTATAACTGACTTCTCCCTCTTCTTTTTCTCCTGCCCAGGATACCAACCTTCATCCTGTTGAACCATAATGGCTTTTATTACGAGTCTTTCGTGACAGGTGACCCAGGTCCCACTAGAAAAGCCCAAGAGGAGAATAATCCCTCTCCCCACAACCCTGGCAGGGAAGACAAGAGCAGGTGAGTCAAGCTCGAGTCGTCAGCTGCTCTTACCCGAGACGCCGAATCCTGAGGGAGGGTCACAAGCACGGGAGGGAAGGGGGAGGGGCAGCAGAAGGGGTCCCACCGGGACTGCCCTTGGAGGCGACCTTCGCCCCTCTCCCGCACCCCCCTAGGTTTCTGCGCCTTGAGATTTTACTCCAACCTTCTCGCGGATTTTATCTGTGATATGCATACAAAATCCTCCCTTTCAACGCATGAGGCATAGACTTCCGCGAGTAGCGCCCAGGAACCCTGACCACAGCACAGATTCATGAGCATCGACTGTGAGGACCATATCCAGAGCCTGACAGCTTTCTAGCACTTGATAGACGCTGGGTGAACGTTAGCTTCTGCATCATCCTCACATCCTTCCGCCTACAAGCCCTTTCCAGACGTCAAATAAGCAGGAAAACACCGGACATATTGCCTCACTTTTAATCGTACAAATGGGGTGAAACGACACGATAGAGACGCTTCTCTGCACAACAGATTCCCGTGTAGGCTGCAGAGCCACGGTAAACGTTCATTTATCCGTGTGTTCACCTAGTTAATTTGTCACTTACTACATCCTTACAGATACCTTCTCTGCATGACGTTACGCGAGTTACCGAGGATACTAAGCATGGACCATTCTTTTTTTTTTTTAAGTTTTAAATTTATTATTTATTTTGAGAAAGAGAGCATGTGAGCAGGATAAGGGGCAGAGAGAGAGAGAGGCAGAGAGAGAGAATCTCAAGCAGGCTCCGTGACGTCAGCCCAGAGCCTGACACGGGGCTTGATTTCCACGAACCATGAGATCATGACCTGAGCCGAAATGAAGAGTCAGACACTTAACCGATTGAGCCACCCGGGTGCCCCGAAGGAGATTATGTTTTAGTTGTTTTCTCTCTTGAGCGAAATAGGATTGTAAATTTACAGTTAAAATTCTGCCAGTTATAATTTCACCATTTTCCCGACTTCCAATGGAAATGCACCTGTCATCGCTGGAAGCACCATGGGCCTGGGTTGCAGATTCTCCAAGCACGAGACGATGCCCGGTGTCTGGGGCCTCAACACCGGAACGGCAGTTTGTTCCGATGAAACAACACGCTCTAAGTCCAGCGTGATCCGACACAAGGAAGAAACACAGTCTTAAAGGAAAGAGCCCTCAATATGAGATGGTCCAGCTGCTTTACTTTAAAACTCTTTTCTTAACGTTTATTCCTTTTTGAGAGATGGAGAGAGACAGAGCACAAGCAGGGGAGGGGCAGAGAGAGAGGGAGACACAGAATCTGAAGCAGGCTCCAGGCTCCGAGCCCGATGCGGGGCCCGAACTCACGAACCGTGAAATCGTGACCTGAGCCGAAGTCGGGACCTTAACCGACTGAGCCACCCAGGTGCCCCTTCACTGTAAAGACCACAAAGCCAGAGCTCAGAGGAAACAGGCACACCCTCCAGGAAGAGGTTCGGGCTCTCCTGCTGCCTTGCACCCTCGGTCTCCTTGACTTCTACCCACCCCACCCCACCCCACCTTATTTGTGTTTCCTTCTCTCTCAAGTGGAACCCAGAGTGGGCAGAGAGAGCGTCCTGGGGAAAAGTGCATGTGTACGGACTTACGTCGTGTGGCTTTGACACGAGCATCTGTTTGACAGCAGCTAGACATCAGTCCTTTTGCCGCGAGCCCGGTGGCCTTAAATCATTCTTGTTGCTTATGAGACTCGCTTCCCTGGTGTCTCCTTCTGAATGCGCCAAACAGGTGCTCCTCGAGGTTCTCTGGCGGCCCCTGGAGGGCCCCGTGAGTAATGCCACTGACCTGAGTGGGGAGAAAATCTCTTTCCCTTTGTCCGCCCACCAAAGAGAATGGCACCTTGGACCCATTTACACTTATTTCTAGAACAACACAAGCGCTTCTCAGGTCTCTGGCTGCTTTGAGAGACCTCTTCCATGGTCACCAATCTCCCTGAAGTAATTCACTCAGAAACAATTTGAAAGGGACTGCCCCAATTATGGCTGCCCCACAGTAGATGGAAACTTCCGGACCATGCATAATTATAGGGGGCCCAGGAGAAAATTCTGTCCGTCTCTCACCAAAGAAGTCCTCTGCTGAGGACTGTCTCTCTGTCTCAAAAATAAATCAGAACATTAAAACCAAAACTTTAGAAAAATGTTGAAATAAATACGCTCAAAATGCTGAAGCAGTTTAAATTGCTAAAAACCAGTCTGATGAATTAAAATAAGATCGTTCCACACAGAAAAGAGACAAATTCTCTAAAAGTACTAAACAGATATCTTGGTGTTGAAAAATAGAACTGTTGAGTGCTTTCCCCCCCTCCCTGTGGATCATACTTAGCTGTTTCTGGGCAGTCTGGATAATATGTTAGATCTTACCAATATTTGGGTAACATTCTGTATATACTGTATATTTAGCAACTGTGGAATCTGCTATTTCCCACTGGAGGGTATGGTTGCTGGTGTTTCATTTGTGTAGGGACTTCCTTACACTAAATCTGGGAAATCTGGTTCCCCTACGGTGTGTGGCCAATGCTGTCTTTGCTCAGTTTTGTTTTGTTTTTTTTCAATCTTGTTTTATTCTTCAGCCTGGCATTTGAGGGTTTGAGGGCTCATCCTTGTGTCTGCATAGCACAGTGGTTAGCAGGGGACTCTGCTCAGGGGCTGTGCTTAGACAGCTCCAGCCAGTAAAGCTTCCACCACCTGCCGGTAGGTCAGTTTATGACTCCGGGAGGGCCCTCAGGTCTCTCCTGGCTCTAACGTTCCCCTCTCTGCACAAGCGCTGGCCCACGGTCAGTTCACGGAGAGCGCGGGCTCTCTCCGGTCTCTGCCATGTGAATGCACGGAGCCGGCCTCCAGAGCTGTCCCAGTTCCTGGATTGCCCTGCTAATTTTCCGGCCAGTCCTCTGCTCTGCCGCTTGTCCCAGTCAAGACCAGACCGCGGGCTAGCTGACTGTATCCTGACTGCCTTTCCACTACCTTTGCCACCAGGTCTCTGCTGTTACTCACAACGGCCCTGGAGGCGGGGTTGTCGTTTGCTAGTTTTGTATTCCCCTCAAAATTAGTGAGGCTCGGCTAGTGGCAAGATCGCTGACTTCCACGACTCACCCCAAACTGGTGCAGCTCTCTCACTGGTGAAGCAGAGAGTGCTGGGGTCCGCTGGGGCAAGGACCCTGCCATCTCCCTCCATTCTTACCTGAGGATCAATAGGTTTTCGTGAATAACCATTTCTCAGTTGTTATATGTTTTGGGTCAATTCCCAGAGCCCTGAAATTGTTGTTTTGTTATTTTTGTCTTTTGGGGGAGAGGACTCGCCACATTCCTCACTCTGCCATATCAGGTCTTGCCCGTTACTAGTTTTCTTAGGTTGGGAGCTTAGATCACCAGTTTGAAATATTTATCTTCTAACATAAGCATTTGAGGCTATAACTTTTCCTTTAAGTACTGATTTGGCTGCATCTTGCAAATTTTGACAGACTGTTTTCATTTTTATCCAAATCAAAATATTTTTCTAATTTCCCTTTTTGATTTCTTCTTTGAAACATTGCATGTTTGTTCAATATCCAAACATTTGGGGACTTGCCACATATATTGCTGTTATTAACTTCTAATTTAATATCACTTTGTTCAGAGAATATTCTTTTTATGATTTCAATCTTTAAAATTATGGACAGTTAAGGGGAACCTGGGTGGCTCAGTTGGTTCAGCTGAGGTCCGAACTTCAGCTCAGGTCATGATCTCACAGTCCGTGAGTTTGAGCCCTGCATCGGGCCTGTGCTGAGCCTGGAACCTGCTTCGGATTCTGTGTCTCCCTCTCTCTCTACCCCTCCCCCGTTCACACTCTGTCTCTCAAAAATGAATAAATGTTAAAAAAAAAATTCCGGACAGTTGTTTTTTGGTCCCGAATGTGGTCTACCTTGGTAAAAGTCCCATGTGCACTTGAAATGAACTTGCATTTTGTAGTTGGGGGTAGTTTTCTATAGATGTCAATTAAGACAATTGATATTAGTGTTTGCCAAAACTTCTGTATCTTTACTTATTTATTTAACGTTTATTTATTTATTTTGAGAGAAAGAAATCGAGAGCACAAGCAGGAGAGGAGCAGAGAGAGAATCCCAAGCAGGCTCTGCACTGTCAGCACAGAGTCCGGTGTGGGGCTCAAACTCACAAACTGTGAGATCATGACCTGAGCCCAAACTAAGAGTCAGATGCTTAACAGACTGAGCCACGTGGGTGCCTCCTGTATATTTATTAATCTTCTGTTTCCTTGTTTTATCAATTATTGAGAGAGTAGATTGAAAGCTCCATTTATAACTGTGGATTTGTTTATCCTTTCATTTTTATCAGTTTTTGCTGCAAGTATTTCGAAGATCTGCTATTAAGTGCATTGAATGTTAGCATTGAATGTTCTAATGATGAATTGACCCACTTATCATTATAAAATGTCTCTTTCCATCCTGGGCAACAGTCTTTGTTCTAAATCTACTCTGTCTAATGTTAATCTTGCCACTTCAGCATTTTTTTTTTGACTGCTATTCTAATAATACACGTTTTCCCAATGTTTTACGATTAGCGTCTCAGTCTCTTTATATATAGGTTTGCCTGTTAACTGGACCACTTAGGCTGGAGGCCAGCAAGCTATGGCCCCTGGGCCAAATCCCACCACCTGGTTTTGTAAATAAATTTTGTTGGAACACGGCCACATCTATTCAATGGCGGAATGTCTGTTACTGATTTCTTGCTACGACAGCAGAGTTTTGTGTTGGTAGCAAAGATCTTATTGCATGCAAAGCATAAAATGTTTACTCTCTGGCTGCTGGCAGAAATTCCTGAATTAGACCCTTTACATGCCCAGCGGTTATCAATATTTTCGTGTTTACATCTATTCTCTTGCTATTATTTTTGGTTTATGCCATCTGGTGTTTGTCTCTTTGTCTCTTTTCCTGTCTTCTTCTGTATTAACTGTTTTTTAATAATCCAATTTTATTGCTATAATTGGCTTCTTAGCCGTATTTCTTTCGTGCACATGTATAGTTGTCCTGGGGTATATTATGTACCTTAAATTTATCAAGTCTGCCTTCAAGTGAGTTTCAGTCACTTTCTGGGTGTTTCTGCATGTGGTGTTTCCTTCAGTCCTTCTATGGGGCTTATGCCTTTATTCATCATTTATAGGCCGGGGGCGGGGGGGAAGGAAGGTCATCTTGTCATCTTCTGCAACTTACAGCATCGCTGATATTTGAAAACTTACCAGAAAGAAAAGCCCATTAATCACAATCACTGTCAATTTTAGTGAGTCTTAGAGGTGTGCTGTGAGAGTCAGCCTTCAGTCCAGAAGTGTCAGGGGGCCTGGAATGTTCCCCACTTGCAAGCTAACAAATCAGCACGCCCAGCCCACAGTCCCCGGGTGCTGGTCCAGATGAAGGCCAGTCGGTCACTCACCGCGTTGGCAGCTGATGGCTCAGTGCCCCCAAACCCCACTTTCTGTAAGCCAACGTGAAGGGGACATGTTAATTTGCAGTTATGCGCAGCTCTGGAGAAGAACCTGCCTGAGGGATGTGAACGGACGGACCGGGCGAGTGTGCCATTGGCCGCGGAAGGGGACATCGTGTGTCCCACTGGACGGTAAGCACGCATGCCGTTTGCTGCGGAGGAAGATTCCACCTTATTCCCAAGGCTGCTCACACGCAAACATCCTTGCAACGATGTCCAGAACAAAAGCAGTCTGTGCCTCGCGTGCAAGGCATCCAGGAACACAAAAGACCCATGGAAAATTGTCTCCCAACATCCAGCTCTTAAAGAACTTAGGGGATCTGGGAGACTGAAATGTGTTCATTATCCCAGCCTCAGGGCCACGTGGGGTCATTTATATGTTGTGGGCATCCATCGGAGGGTCTAAGAATTGTTAAGGAAAGGATCCAGATGAGTTGGATACTAGGTTTTATTCCTAGATTTGTTACAGTTGTGTGCTTCTATAAAACTCTGTCCTTTTTGGTTGAAATTTATTTTGGATCGGCCTTCAATAATCCACATTCTCAAGATGACGGCACCATGGGAGTTTAGAAGTGGGGCAGGGCCCCCCCCCCCGCAGCTTGCCTGGACCCACACTGGGACAACAGGGTGGTCGCATGGGGGCCACACAGTGGGTACGTGATGGGTGGGGTGAAGTCCCATGTCACACACGTTAACCCGGCCTCCTGGCCATTACACACCGCCTCTCCTACGTGTGTTGCAGAAGAGAATGTGTCACCATCTGAGAGCAGAATTCCCCTGGCTCATCTCGACCAAGGAGGGGTAGAGAGTGTTAGTAACTGTCAGATACCAGATCAATGAAGACAGCTGAACTACCAATTCTAGATTTTTCTCAGCTTCAGCCTCCAGCTTAGTATCTCCATTGATGAGAGTAACATGATAAAAACACAGTCTCCTCTTTTCATCTTGTTACTCAGACATGCTTATGTTATCGATCTGTGAATCAACAGATCTGCGTTTTAAGCCACTATGTATGAAATAATCAGCATCAAACACAGTCCTAGCATTTTATGGTAATTTGGAAAATGCATCAAACCAATGCCTTCTTTGCCTTTCTTCGTCTTTCTGGGAGGGTCTGGAGAAATCACATACAGCCTATAGGGTATTTGGTGGGATGACATACAAATAATTCCTATCATACAAGACGTTTCATTTTAGGGTGATAATCGCAAATTAAGATGTTTTTAACAGCTCACCAGAAACCCTGAGATTTTCGTATACTGCGTAGCAGGCTGAAAACAGAGACACTTTTTTACAAGACCTCCTATTACCCAGGCTGTCATTTTTCCATTCACAACTGGAAAGACTTTAGAGTGAGGTCATTCATGAAACATGACTCATGCACACCTCGGTACGGACTCAGTAAATGCCTAAAATCCGCCCTTTGTCACCTAGCCCTTGTGATTAGAGGCCATCTCTGTGTGTGCTCATTGCATAGACAGAAGCGCTCTTTTGTTGTAGGAAATCTGAAGGGTGCAGAAGACCAAATAGTGAAAAAAAAAAATCATACAGACAGTCTTCCTGCCCAAAAGAGCCAAGGGTACCCGAAGGGCGCTGGGTGTGTTAGACAAAGTTGCTGTTTCTGGTGAAAAGCACGAGAAGAAGAAAAATGAGGACGTTACTCACGGTCGCTTCCTGAACCAGAGCAAGGAATAGAATCCTTCAGGCACTCTCATTGCCTGCTTGAGTAACTGAGTCTGTCTGAGGAAGGAGTCCAGAATCCAAGGGCGTTTATCGCCATGAGAGACTAAGGAGTCTCCCCAGAGAGCCTGGCCTGGTCCTTAGTCCTTACCAACCACAGGGCATGTGGAAACAGGGGAGATTCTGAGAACATTATCACTTGGATAAATACACCCCGTTTCCCCCCTTCACCACACACACACCAATCAGGACATCACCTGCCCATAGGCTGTAGACGATGTAAAAACCAAAAAGGTGTTTCACTAAAAACTCTGTGGTATAGGGTTTGCAAAGAGCTACGCTTGCAAAACGTATGACAAAAAGGAGAGGGGGAGAGGGGGTCTGCTGCCCCCAGGAGTCCCAGGGCGGCTGTGTGGCTATGAGTTCAGTGCAGGCTAACACCACCCAACCAACAACGGTCAAGGGTGTGCAAGCTGGAGGCTCCCGTGGCAGCCCAGAGGCTGGAGAGAAATTCTCCGCAGACACTCATTACTGGGCAAGAGTTAAAGCCAATGAAATTCTAGTTAAAATTCAGTGCCTCCCAAACTTGGCTGCAACTAGAATTCCTTGGAAACTTCTGGAAACAACTTTTGTCTTGGGGGTGGTTCCTGGAAATCTGTATTGGGGTAGGATACCCATTAGCTGAGGCCACCATACAAAGATGGTCTTTAGGAACAAGAGCCAGGCTGTGGGGCAGGAGCTGTGGGCGGCTGGGTCCCCTCTCCCGGGCCCCAGTTACTGTGAAAGTTAACTGCATTTGGCTCAAAGCTGCCTCCTTGGGATACTTGCTCTGGGGGCGGGGGAGGGGGGGAGTAGAGGGGAATGGGGGTGGGAGCCTGCTACGGCAGGAGCGGCTCCTGGGGTGATGCTTGCTCCGGAGCCCCTCTGGGGTCAGGTCAGAGCTGGCCTTCCGCTAACAACACTTCTGGGAGGTTCCTCTTCTAAGGCCTCTCCTGCTTCCCTCCTCCTGACCGGCTCCTCTGGGGACCCTTCCTAGAGAACTCCTCAGACAAGAACCCCGAGGAGTCAGGCTCTGCTGGGAAAGACCCCAGTCGAAGACAACAGGCAACATCAGGAGCTGGTTAGAGAGGCAGAGGCTCTGGGCCAGCCCAGACATGCCGCTCAGACTGCGCATGCGAACAGGACAGATGCCCACAGGTGATCTGTGCCTGAATGCTGCCCGAGGAACGGGGCTCAGGCTGTCACCCCGGTGTGCGGGGCCAGGGGTGGGTTCACCCCACCCTGCCCACCCCACTCAGTTCTCTGTGGCGTGAGCTCTCTGTAGATGAAAGAGAAGCTTTCAAAAAGAAGAAAAAAAGTCTCCGTAGGTACAGAAGTCCTACTGTACTCGATTTGGTGCGATTTTTAAGAACTACAAAGGGAAAAAATTGGCGGCAATTTGCGGGTGGGAGAAACACAGAAAACTTGAAATAAATAAATGTTTAACTAAAGGCCCACAAAATATGACATTATGCCAACTGGTTTCCTGCAATTTAACTAAACCCATTTATATTTAATGTGGGATGTGGTGACTTTTTAATATGTGTGCTCTGTAGTGGCAGGGGCCCTACGACCAAGAATGCCCAGAGCTATAAAAAATGGAACCGACTCTGGAAAGAGGAGCCGCAGGGACAGTTTGCCTTGGAGGGACCAGTAAGCTGACTCAGCTCTCCTGACCAGCCTATGAGACTGCCCTCCTCCCCTCTCCCTCCCTGTGCCTCAGCACACCCCTGTGGGGCAGGACCATCACAGGGATGACTACTGGTCGCTCGGCATGATCACGAGAGCCTGGCTTGGTGTCATCAGCCTTAGCTTCCCTGTTTTGGTTTTTTTTTTCTTCTTTTTGAAAGATCAGTTCATTAAGTTGATTTTAACTTCGTTAAAGTATAATTTGCATAAACTGCAACACACCCCGTTTAAAAGCTGTTAAGAGAGTAAATCCTAAGGGTTCTCATCACAAGGAAAACACCATTTTTTTTCCCTATCTCCATCGAATGATGGATATTAACAAAACTAATAAGGGTCCTCGGTTACAATGCATGTAAGCTAATCACTGTGCTGTACACGTTAAACTTTGATAGCATCGTATGTCAATTACATCTCAATAATATTAGGAAAAAATGGACAAGAGCCAACTCTGAGAAGATGTTGAAAAGCTGTGGTGTTGGGGCGCCTGGGTGGCGCAGTCGGTTAAGCGTCCGACTTCAGCCAGGTCACGATCTCGCGGTCCGTGAGTTCGAGCCCCGCGTCAGGCTCTGGGCTGATGGCTCGGAGCCTGGAGCCTGTTTCCGATTCTGTGTCTCCCTCTCTCTCTGCCCCTCCCCCGTTCATGCTCTGCCCCTCTCTGTCCCAAAAAAAAAAAAAAAACGTTGAAAAAAAAAAATTAAAAAAAAAAAAAAAAAAAGACAAGCTGTGGTGTGAAGGGACATGTTTGCCTCGTTTCTGATCTTAGCGAGAAAGCTTGGAGTTTCTCACCATGAAGTACGATTGTAGCGATAGGTTTTTGTAAATTTGCTTTATCAATTTGAGAAAGTTCCTTCTATTCTTAGCTTGCTGGGAGTTTTTATTAGGAATGGGTGCTGGATTTTGCCAAATGCTTTTTGTGCATTTATCAAGATGATCATGTGATTTGTCTTCTTTATCCTGTTGATATGATGGGTCACGTTAATTTATTTTCAAATGTTGACCCAGGCTTGCATGCCTGGGATGCATACCAACAAGTTCCAGTTGGTGGTGGTGTATAATTCTTTTTTATATTGTAGGATCTGATTTCATAAAACGTTGTTGAGGACTTTTGCATCTATGTTCACGAGAGACACCGCTTTGTAGTTTCCTCTTTTTTCTTTCTTAATTCCTTTCTTTGTGTGGTTTTGGTACTATGGTAATGCAGGTTTCACACAGTGACTTAGAAAATAGTCCCTCTGATTCCATCTTCTTGAAGAGATTACAGAGAATCGGTATCATTTCTTCTTTAAGTGTTTCATAGAATTCACCAGTGAATCCACATGGGCCTGGTGCTTTCTGTTTTGGAAGGCTGCTGTAGTCGAGGTATCCTCTGCCATTATGGATATTGGTAACATCTCTTCCTTCTTCTTCATCAATCTAGTTAAATTTTTATCAGTTTTATACGATTTCTTTTTAAAAGAACCAGTTTGGTTTAATTGATTTCCACTCTTGGATTGTCCATTTTGTATTTCGTCTGTAATAATATTCCTTGTTGTATGATCTGTTTTGCCTAGCATTAAGGTAGCCGTTTCAACTTTCTTAACACCTGTTGTTTGCATAATGTATCTTTTTTCCATTCTTTTAGGATATATAAAATATATATTTGTAATATCCACTTCTTTCAATTTAAAGTGCATTTTTTATAGACCAAAGATAATTGGATCTTACTTTTATATCTAGTCTGATCATCTCTGGTGTTTGACTGGAGTGTTTGGTCCATTTGTATGTAATAATATGATTGGATTAAGTCCTGCCATTTTGCGATTTGTTTCTTATTTGTCTCCTCTTTTTTTTTGTTTTTCTTATTTCCTGTTCTCTTTTGTGGTAAACAGAATTTGTAACACATCATCTTTATATTTTGCCATATTTTGTTTTCCTATCTAGCAGTTATTCAAGGGATTAAAATATATATTTTACATTTATCAAAACAGCCTACATATTAATACTGACCCAGTTACAGTAAAATATAGGAACTTTGCACCAATATGGTGGTGTTCCCCAAAACACTCCCTTTGTGCTAGTATGGTCATATATAATGTCTCTACAAGCTTTCTAAATTACCAGTATAATGTTTCAATCCTTGCTATTTAATAGCAATATATCTTTTAAAGAACATAAGAGAATACACACACACACACACACACACACACACACACACACACACAAATTCTTTTATGTTTACCAAATAGTTACCATCTGGTGTGGCTGGGATGGCCACCATACCCAGTTCCTGAAAAATTTTACCTAGAATTTATTGTAGTGCAGGTATTTGATCAACAAATTATCTCAGTTTTCATTTATTAAGAAATACCCTTTTTAGCCTTCATGTTTGAAGGATGGTTTCATTACATATGGAATTCTTAATGATCTGTGTTTTATTTCAACACCTGGAATGGGATATTCCAATGTGTCTGGTCTCCACTGTTCCTGAGGAGATGTCAGCCATTCTGTGTATCATTTTCCCATGTGACCGGATGTTTAATTTTCCCTTGTTGATTTCAATATTTTCTCTTTGTTTTTGGCTCTCAGCAAGTTGACTACGACTTGTCAAAGTGAGGTTGTGTTTATTCTACTTGGGGTTTGATGCCTTTCTTGAATCTTAGATTTGATTTTTTTTCTCAAGTCTAATTTAAAGACCTTACCATTATTTCTTCTAATAATTTTTGTAACCCTTTCAATCTGCCCTCTTCCTGGGAATACAATCATGCCTACAAAAGTTTGACTAATATTTTTCCACAAGTCCCTGAAACTGTTCGTTTATTTGTCATCTTTGATCACTTACTTCAAAATAAATAATTTCTAATTATTTTTCTTTAAGTTTACTGATTTTTTTCTCCAGCCATTCCCCATATGTTATTTTAATTTTGTTTTCAGTTATTATACTTTTCAGCCCTAGGGTTTCTGTTTTTTAAGTTTCTATTTCTTTTTCTTTTTTTTTTTTTTTTAAGTAGGCTCCACACCTAAGGTGGGGCTTGAACTCACAACCCTGAGATCAACAGTCACATGCTCTATTGACTATGCTGGCCAGGCACCCCAAGTTTCCATTTCAATGTTGAGATTTTCTATTACTTCACTGATGCCATATTTTCTTTTAGTCCCGTGGATAGACTTATAATGTCTGCTTTATTTAAATTTATTTATTTATTTATTTATTTATTTATTTATTTAAATGTCTGATGTTTACCTTAGCTAAATACATCATAAAAACTCGACAGACAGAATATGTTCCATCAACTGTGGATGATATAAAGGTTCTTGTTTGTTCGTTTGTTTTTTCACGGACAATGAACTTACCTGGAATTGAACTGAAATAAGTCACCCCTGCATTGTGGAGCCACTGATATTTCCAGTAAGGGTTTTCAACCTGGCAATAGGAACACTTATTACATGTGATGAGGTTAATCTGTCAGCTGTAACCGGAAAGTTTGTGGAAATCTAATTATGTAAGTAAGCATTTACCTCCTCTTAAAACTTTTATTTGTACAACATCTCTATTCTTAATCAAACCTAATTTTTAAGGTGGCTGGTTAATATTATTACCTAAAATACAGAAATAAAGCCCATGTTACTTATTTTTATTCCTAAATTATTGGTGCTGTACCAAGGCTCCTGGGGCTTTTCTGTCAAGTGTAGTCAATCTCTCCTGAATGCATTATTAATAGTAAGCCCAATGATGATAATGAAGGTTAGTTACTCTGAAGAAACGAAGGCAAAACTTTCACTAGTGTTATTGAGAAGTGTGATCCTTCTTATATTGCCATTGCTTTGATAGCCGTAATCAGTGGTGAAGTGTTAAAACCAGAAAATATTATTCGCAGAGGTATACTGGCTGATAAAGTAACGAAGTCATTAAAATCTCAGCGGCATGTACATACAAAACATAGAGAAAAAAATCTTTGAAAGCCCCAATAGAATGTCTTGAAGAAAAGAGTATCAAAATAAGAAACTACTGAAGCAGATGTTCAATATTTTCCAAAAAAAAATCACCACGTTGGCGCACCGTGGGCTTCTTATAAGGCGTGTCTCAGGTTGACAGGACTAAACCATCACATACAACAGCTCAGATCTGGGGGAAAACTGCCCCCAGGACATTCGCTTGCAAATGTTGAGTGAATCTGTGCCCAACAACGTAGCTCATGTCCCACTCTCTGATGACAACACAGTCCACGTACTCAGGAACTGCGAATGACACGGAAATCCAACCACAAAACACAAACAAAACAAAAGAATTTTAAACAACATTACCTTTTCGTGGCCACGTGACCACTGACTTCCGGTGCCAACATGGCGACTCTTCAGTACTTTGTGACTTGAACGGGATGGTGATGTGAAAGAAATTCCCCTTCTCAGTTTCCTTTCCAGCAAACACAACTAGCTCTCGCCTGAATAACGCTATGAAGGATTAACCCACCAACAATGTGGATTGTAGTTCAAATGTCTAGGATAGCTTCTTTATGATTCCAGGCAGCTTCATGTGGTGGCTGTTGTCACAAGCCACTTCCCCATGGGCTCTTTTCAATACTGTGGCCACAGAGACCCTTTAAAAATGTGAGTAAGGTCTTGTCGTCCCTCTAACCCACACACTCCATCAGTTGGCTCTGCAGGGCTCTAAAGAGATAAAGTCTAAAGCCAAAGCCCTCACAGAGCTGACACGCTCCATGATTCCTGCTTGCTGTATAGTCCTTAGTCTTCCCATGGCCATGTCCCTCTGCCTCTCTCTTTCAGCTGAGGTGGTTTGACCCTATCACACTTTAGTGAGGACGTCACACCCTTAACTTCCTTTCTCTTCAGCCATTTTGTCCACAAAAAAAGATGTATCGAGGCACCTTGGTCCATTCAGAGATTTTTCAAATAAGCCATACCTTTAACTGATCATTGCCCAAAACCGGGTGGGAATTGGCTTTTGTCCCTCCAAGACTTCCTCCAATATGTATGTTAGTATTTGAGATTGAAAGTTCTCTCCCGAACTTACGAGTCCTCATGCAGAAGTGATGACTAACGGAGAAGGAATTGGTGGGCTCTTGAGGTAACATTAGTTTGAGATTAGTTACGGGTGCATGGGGTAATACTTAAATAATAATACTTTGGGTGGATGCCTTTTAGACCAAGTGTAGAATTTCCCATATTCCCCTCTGACTGAGGGAACTGAAATGTTCCCTCTGACAGGACAGAATACATCTGTATCCAGTCACAAGCTAACGTTGATCAATAAATTTATCCCTCCCCAGAAAATAAAATAGACCTTAGAATATTTCAATTCCATTTATCCCGCTCACACCATACACGGTATTATCTTCATACATTTTAATTCTGTGTTTTAACCCCATAATACATTATTATTTTTTGTACTAGCAAGGCAAGGTTAATTTAGATTCACTCCTACGTTTGTCTCTTCCTTTTCTCTTTATTCCTTCGGGCATCTCTGTCTTTCCCTCTGGGCCATTTTCCTTCTGCCTCAAGCACATTCTTTAGAATTTCTTTTAGTGTGGCCTTGTGGTGACAAACCGTTTCAGCCACTGCTTGAATGATATGTCCTTCTTTTCGTCGCCGCTGAAGGTTGCCCGGGATTTCGTGTCGGCCGGCACTCTCGCTGAGGATGCCATTCGGTCTTCAGGCTTCCTGTCTCAGTTTTCTGGAAATTCAGTGCTCAGTTTGGGGACCCTTTGAAGATAGCCCATTTTTTCTTCTTCGGCTACTTTCTCTTTCCATGTTATGTTTAGGCGAGGACATCTTTTCTTTATCTTGTTTGATGCTCTCTGGGTTTCCTGAACCTGCGGATTGATTTCTTTCATCATTTCTGGGAAACCATCCACCGTTATCTCTTCAATTGTCAATTGTTGCCTCTCTCCCATGGAATCATTTCTATCTTTGGGGGATTAAAACACAAAACATTTATACCTCTTTAATACACCCTACCTCCTTTTAAAATTTGCCCCGTATTTGATCACTCTGTGTCATATTCTGGACACTTTCTCCTGATGAATCTTCTTTTTTAATAATTTCTCTTCAGCTGTGTCTGTCCATTGACTTTAAACTTTTAAACTCACCCACCGACTTCCTACTTGTGATCAATGCGTTTTTAAAATCCAGAATTGATTTCTGGTTCTTTTCAGATTTGGTGTGTTGCTTTCCAGGTTTTGCATTTTCCCAGTAAGTCGCTCCCACTGCGATTTTATTTCTTTAGCATCACCCTCTGCTCCCTTTTTCATGACATCCCACATCGAAGCTCACGGAAATCCTCTGAGCTCCACCTTCGAAATACACACAGAATATGACAGCATCTTATCATTCCTGCCTCTACCACCCTGCTCTGGGTGGCCTCACCCCCCACTGGGGTTTCTGCGATGTCTCCACGCTGGCCTCCCTGCTGCCCCCATCTGCCCCCACCAGTCCGTTTGCCACCCTGTAGCCCACGAGATCCTTCTATCACGCATGCCAGATTCTGTCATTTTTCTGTGCAAAAAGGAATGGCTAGGCCTCCATTTCCAAGTAAAAACTGAAATCCTTGCCATGACCTGCAGGGTTTCCTAATTACTTCATGTCCCAGTCTCTGGTTCTTCCTCGTAACTGGAACATTCTTTGCACCCACCCCCCCCCCACATTAGCAACTCCTTCACCAACTCCAATCCTGCTTTAATCCCATCTCCTTGGTAAAGCCCACCATTACTCTATCACCCTTACATACTCCTGTATTTGGTTTTTTCTCAAAGCATAGATTGCCTTCTGTCATAATATCTGTTTTTCTCACTTATTATCCTCGATCGTATGTCCCTCAGCCAATAGAACGCGAGTTCTCCAAGTGTAAGAATCGTAGCTTATTTTGTTCACGGGTGTCTCTCATGCACCTAGAAGGGAGCCTGGAATACAGGTACCCCACCCGTCTGTTCAACGAACACAGGCACGAATTCCTTCTTCACTTTGCTGGACTCCTTCCCCAGATGGGGTCCTTCACCAAATCCGTACACGCTGTCAGCGGGGAGAACCAATCACGGTAAAGCAGCAGCGAAGCTCTGACCTGAAGTGGGAGGCCCGGCACCCCTCCCCTCCCCCTCCCAGGGCTGCTGGACGCCTCTTCCCAGCCCTAGAACTCCGCGGGATGCTGCTGGAAATCACTGCCCTGCCTGCACTTAACCCCAGGGTCATTTCTTGTAGGCAGACACACACCGCTGCCCCTCAGGAAGCCCTGACACCGAGTGGCACGCATCAGGGTGGAACAGATCCAGCCAACTGTCTGTCCAGTTACCTTGGCGCTCAACACGGGGGCGTATGCGCTCGTGTCTACGGATGTCACCAGCTGGAGAAGGGCAGAGGGCCAGGCAATGGAAGGAAGGGCTGTTGGTGCCAAGCCCGCACCTGGAGTCACTGGGCCCTGAAGACCCGTAGGAGCCTTCTCTCCCTCTCCTCCTCTGGTTCAGGCTCTGCTGTCCCCACACAACCCTGGGTCATCTGAGAGGCAGGCCAGGGTCTGCTGGCGGGTCTGTCCCCGAGCCACCTCTAAAGCACCTGTCCCACCATCGGCGTGGCCGGGAGCTGCACCTGCTGAGCTGGTTTCTCTCGAGGCTGCTGAGGCCACCCGGCGCGCCACGCCGCATTGCGGGACAGTGTGAAAACACTGGATTTCTTCCCTCTGCGACTCTCAGCTGCATCCTTGGAGAAACTCAGGACTAGCTCCTCATGGACCGAGGCGGGGACCATCCAAATGTTACAACCCCAAAGCACCTGCTAAGGCTCAAACTGTGTGCTCTGAGGCAGCCCCGACCCCTGGCATCAGTGAACATGATCTTATTTGGAATCGGGTCTTTGCAGATGTATCAAGTTAAGATGAGGTCATTTGGGTGGGTCCCAATCCAATATGACCGATGTCCTTAGAAGAAAAGCAAAGGACACACAGAGAAGGCCATGTGACGGCAGAGGCAAAGAGCAGAGTGATGCAGCAGGAGGCCAAGGAACCCCAGGGATCCACAGCTGGCACCAGAAACTGGAGGAACCCAGTCTCAGAGGGCGTGCGGCCCTGCCCTCACCTTGACCCCTGACGTCCAGCCTCCAGGACTGTGACGGGATAAATTTCTAGCCATCTAGTTCCTGGGACTCCGTTACAGCAGTCCTAATGGTGTTCATTCACTGCCATCCGTTAATGGTTCCCAAGACAGAACCCAAACACCTTGACTCTCTTGTCGCAGAGTGATTCCCCCAGCTTCCTGTCTCAGCCTCCTTGAGGTTCCAGGAAACATGTGCCTCCCTTGTCATTCAAGAGCAGGAACCTTGGGGCCCCTGAGCCCAATGACCAGTTCTCAGAGTAGAATTTATGACTGCCTCCAGAATCCCGTCGTGTGTCCTTGCAGAGACACCCCCGGGCAGCTTGCCCCCGGCACCTCGGGGTCCCTACTCTGTCCCCTTGCAACCCTTAAGAACCACACAAGTATAAGGCCCGGCTCATCCATGACTACTGCTGTGCTCACATCAGAGCCGCCCTTACCATTTCACCACGAGATACTTTAGAAACCAGTCGTGAAGCCCCGTGAAGGCAATTGAGAGGGGGGACAAATGCAAAGATTGATATCACATTTAAAATTATTTTTTCTTAACATTTAATTTTTTATCTGGTAAACATACTTATTTATTTTTGAAAGAGAGAGAGAGAGAAAGTACCCAAGTGGGGGAGGGGCAGAGAGAGGGAGACACAGCATCCCAAGCAGGCTCCAGGCTCTGAGCTGGCAACACAGAGCCCGACGCCAGGCTCGAACTCACAGACCGCGAGATCATGACCTGAGCCGAAGGCAGATGCCTAACCGACTGAGCGCCCAGGCGGCCCTCTTTTTCCCTCTTTGGCATTTTAAACAGTGATAAACAAAAAGAAGAGAAGCAGTACCATGAAGCGACTTGTGAGTCCTAGCGAAGAAATACTGGCACAGTTCCAGAGAACTCGGTGGACTCTCCTTTCAGCGGAAGCATCTTGCGCCCTGAGCTCTCTCTCTCTGCTTTACGGTGCCAACCTTTCATATGGAAAAACAACAACGACATTTTGTAAAAACAATCCTTTAATGTGTCCGTTGCCCTTTCTTTCCTCCTCCTAGCCGTTCCTTTCAACCAGTAAAATTAAAATGTATCAAGACTCTCCAGCCACGCCGAGGTCAAGGATTTCCCCCAACTAGCGGTGCGCGCGTGCGACACCGCAGCGGGTTTGCGGGATCGCAGCGGAACAAAGCCCGAGGCGAGGACGTCAGAGGGGCTACAGCTGACGTCCTCGGGCACAGGTCACATCTTTGGCTCCCGGGTTCCCTCCCTGCACACGCTGGGGAGCGTGGAGACAAGGAGGCGGGTGCTGGGTGCCCAAATAGCTGGAGACATATGTTTTGAAGACTATAGCTTACAGGCAGTGCATGTTTCCCAGACTCAGTCCTTCTGCAGGGTTACTGTACGTTTTGTGAGCGTGTATGCTCAGAGGGCGCGCGCGCGCACACACACACACACACACACGCGCGCGCGCAGTACAGTCCCCCTGCAGGGAAAGGATAGGAGATGACACGTTCAACTTGTCACTGGAGGACGTACACAAGACAGTCCCCATTTGGGGGTTTCCCTTGCCCGTGGGCAGGGCTCCAGAGGAGGTCGGTTGTTTCCTGCGCCCCTCCCCGCGCCCTCCCCCGCCCCCACCTCCGTGTCTGCCGGCGTGGGGGCGGGGGGCACTGCAAGCTGTGCGCCGACTCGGTGGGTCTTTCCAGCAGGTGGGCGGGCGGGGCTGGTTCCCGGGTCAGGGTGTGTGGGCGCCTCCCGGGCAGGGATCCCTGCGGCACCCGCACCCGGGACGCACTCGGGAGCCGCAGGGGCGGAGCCAGCCCCTGGCAGGCCCCTCCCCCCGCATCCCTCCCTTGGTGAAAGTCAGTGCGGGACCCACTCCTCCGTCCTTATCGCGCCCATTTCCTCCTCTGCAAAGGAGTCCTGATCCCCTTTCTCCGCACTGACATCCATATCTTTACATATTTGCAAAGTCTATCGTTTCTCTGCTTTGGATGCAGAAAAAAAAAAAGTGAGCTAATAATTATCTGATAGCATTCACTGCGCCTGCCCAATTTTGCATAAAAATCGTTTTGCAATAGGACCAGTTTTGGCTTGTTCGTGCAATAAGTGGGATCTTCCACTGAAGTCTATCCGTCACCGTGTTAATACAGGTTTCATCTGTCGCCCCCAGGCTGCAGACCACGGTTACCCTCCGAGCGGAATATGGGCTTAGACACAGATGACTGAGGTTCTATTTGCAACTCTGTCCTAAGGCTACAATGTCCTCACGTCCATTTCTTTTGTTGTTGTTGTGCACCCCAAAACTGCTGGGTGCCACAGTTAGTATAAAAGACGTCATCCTGCACATCCATGGGTTACAATCCTAATGACGCAAACAGGCCAGGCTGTAAGCGTTCATTTATCTTTTCCACGTCTCCCTCCTTCCACCCTCCTGAGCCCTCTCTTCAGGCCTCGCTCCTTCCCTGTTTTCATTCTATCCTTGCTGGAGGGAAAGAAATGTGAGGAATTCAGCAGTTGATGTGATCCCTCCTTAAATATATCACTCGCCTCCCTTAGCTGGCCATAGTCAATTTATTAACTCCTTTGGAAGAAGCTCACCCACAAGCAGAGAGCTTGTCTGCTGTAAAAACGCAGCCAGATCTGGATGGTGTGGGTGCAACCGGCCACCTGAACACGGCGGTTCAGGCAGGCAGACAGCCCGCTCCTCTGTGGCAGTGTGCAGCCTGGGTCTCTGGCTCCAGCAGAGTCGGAGAAGAGAAAGGTCTGGAATTGGAACGAACAGACACAACCCCCTCTGCTCCCGGGTTAGATATTTATGGCCATCGAAGAAATTCGGAGCAACGGAGACCACAGGGAAAAGGGGACTTAAAATCATTATGAATTTACCCAAAATGGGGTCACGGTCTTTGTAGCTACTTTCCTCCGAAGGCACTGTGCTCTGGGCACCCACTTTTAGTTGAAGGAGCTGGGCTCTGGGAGGTGTCCGCGTGAGCCCAAAGAGGCTGCCTGGAGAAGTTACCGGACGCGGTGCAGCTCCATCAGGGAAGCCCCTGACCCCAGGTTTCAGAGTTCCCCGAGCACCTGTTCGGGGGAACTTAGCGTGGCTGTTCCCAGTAGGTGGCTTCAGAGAGGTGGGAGGGGTCTGTCCACTCCTAGGAGCCGGGACTCCCTCCCCGGGACCCCTACCCCACGGCTTGATCCCTGGGCCTCCCTGTGAAACGGCTGGGCCATCACCAGTGTTGGGACCTCTGACAAAAGTAAGGACGGAGACCCCGTGACATTCCCCGCCCCACCCCCCTCCGGGAGCCAACCTGGCCCTCCCACACCCCAGCACCGAGAAGCACGAACGGGCTGGACTGTTTGGGGACAGGCGTTTATGGGACCGACCAGCGCTGTTTATCGTGGCAGAAGCCTGCCGGCGCCCCCGGCATCAGAACGCTGAAGCCTGCAGGCCTCCTGCCACCCCAGACGCCTTCTGCTGCTGACGCATTTGCTCCTTGATTTGCATTCCTAGCCGGTGCTCTGCTTTGTGTCCGTAACGCACCCCCACACAAAACCCCGGGGGGCGGGGGCCGAAGCTGCAGCTAATGCCGCTATGCACCAACACCCCCCACCAACACGACGTCGCGCCCGCTCGTGTCGCAGCAGCAGCTTGAACGCGGGCCGTGCCCCCTGGCCAGCCCGTCGCCGCCCCGCACCTCCCGGTCTCCCCCTCCGCCCTTGTGAGCGCGGCGCTGGCCGGACCGCCCGGGCTCGGGCGGGCGCGGAGCTCAGGGCCGGCTGCCCGGGGTCCACCTGCGCGCACCGCGCCCGGAGCCGGGGGTTTAAAGCGGTGCCGGGGGGGGGGGGGGGGGGGAGGGGGGCAGGGGACCGGAGGGACAGCCGCCTGCCCCACCCCCTCGCTTGCTCCGCCGGTGGGGGTGGGGTTGCTGGGCACGTGCCCGGCGTGACGGCCCCGCAGCGTGATTTATGGGTCTGATAATAAAAATCCCATTAGGCTCCTCTCATTGAGAAAAAGGAGCAGGAGAAAAAAAAGCTGTGTGTGTCACCGAGGCATTGACGCAGGCGGCTCTGACGCCAGCAGCCTCGGGCGGGGGTGCAGGGGGGAGGGGGGCAGGGGGCCCGCGAGGGGAGCGCGAGGGCCGGCCTTCCCTGGGCCTCGCTGCTGCCCTGCCGCCCCCGCTGCTGCCGCCGCGCCTCCCCCCCACCCCCCGCAGCTCCCCCTACACCCCCACCACCGCCGCACTCCCCGCTCCCCCCTGCGCCACTGCCCCCCTGGCCTGTCCCTTCTGTCTCCCCACAGCCGCCACACCCTCCTCTGCCGCACCACTGCCCCCCACCCCCCACCCTGGCACAGCTCTGGGTCCCTTGTGCTAGCCTTGCAGGACCCTGCCGATCCCCCAGCATCCCCAGCTACTCCTGCCATGGAGAGCTGGAGAGGATCCGGAATGGGATGGAGGGGGAGGGATACCCCCAGTTCCCGGGCTGCGGGCGGGGAGCGACCCCGTTTTCCAGGCCACAGATCTTGATGCCCAAGCCCGCCCCCTCCCCCCAGACGCCATCACTGGAACCCCCTGCAGACCCACGTTGCCCCCCAGACCTCCTACCCAGCCACCTCTCCAGCAAGTGCCTATTGTTCATGGCCTGAGAATCTACTCGAGTCAGTGTTATTTTTCTGTTAAAAAAGTCATCAGGGCAGGAAGAAGATTAGTGGTGATGTGCTGTGAGTGTGCCTGTCTGATCCAGGGCCCTGCGCCCGCGTCCACGAGTGTTTCCTCTTGGAAAGTTCTGGGCCTGGGTCCCGGTGTACTGGAGAAGCCCGGAGCGGTGCTCTTGGGTGCCTTGGCCGTGCGGGGCGGTGGGCAATCAGACAGCCTGGAAGAGGGGTGTGGGCCGGATGCAGCTTTGTGGCCTAAATGAAATGCTGCTTCTCTATCAGAAGTGAATAAAACTGCTGTCTGTAAACATCTCCAGAACACAGTAATTTGGGCCATTTTACTCCTGCCTAAATGTGCTACCAAATTCATCCTGTAGGATAGGCTTGAACTTGGCAGGCTGGGTTCAGCCCCCAGCTGTAAATTACGACGTTTCTGCTCTCACCCACTTGATGTGATTGATACCTTGTCCCTAAAGTCCCGGTGGCATGGCACTTCCCAGCCGGACTGCAGTTAAGAGCACCCTCGCTGGTAGAGTCTGAGAAACCCCCTTTTTAACGGTCTTCCCATCACTGATAAACCGGAAGTGTGCCGAGAATGAAAACCGGGAACGTCTGAGGTGTGGACGGCGTTGCTCACAATAGCCAAAAAGGTGGGTACCACCCAAATGCCCATCAGCTGCTGAGTGGATGAACAAATGATGATGCACGCAAGGGAATATTATTCAGCCATAAAAAGGAATGGGGTTCTGGCCCGAGCTACGGCGTGGATGAAACTTGAGGACGTCGTGCCAAGTGCCGTAAGCCAGGTACAGTGGACGAGGACCGCGTGCTTCCTCTTAGATGAGGTCTCTGGGGTCATCAAATCCACAGAGACAGGAAGTGGAGGGTGGGAGCCCAGGAAGGGGCTGGGGGGTGTTTGGTGAGGACAGAGTCTGTGTTTGGGACGAGTGGAAAAGTTCTGGGACCGGACGGTGGTGAAGGCTTCACAGCACCGTGAATGCGAAAGATGCCACTGAATTGTCGACTTAAAGATGCTTAACGTCTCTTTTGTGTCACGTGTGTTTAACATACTGACAGCAAACATAAGTATCTCTTAGAAAGGGTACGTCTCCTACGTGTCCCCTTCAAACTGCCACCTGTGGCAAGAGCGTCCGGTCAGGCGTGACCTCCCCTTCTACGAACACCCGCTAAATGCACCTGTGGCTGCCTGAAAACCCAAACGAGAGAAGATGCTGAAAGTCACCAAGGACTTTCGTGCCCTTTCATATTTTGCCAAAGAGGTCATTGTATCTCTTTGAGAATGTTTGGGGGTGGACTCAATTCTTATACCTTCTGGATCTTTCTTTGCTAGTGCCTTACGTTAGGCGCCTGAGACACACCCCACCCCCAATACTACCACAGACACAGGCTAACATAACTGGTTTTTTGGAAGACACATAGTTTCCACATCTTTGGTTATTGCCTACATAAGTGTATTAGTTTCTTGCTGCTGCTGTAACAAATTTAGTGGCTTAAAGCAACACAGATTGACCGTCTTACAGTTCTGGAGGTCAGAGGTCCAACACAGTCTCACGGGGCTACAGTCAAGGGGTCAGCAAGGCTGTCTGTTCCTTCTAGATTCTCCTCTCGAGAAACCCACCCCTGCTTTGCCCAACTTCTGGAGGTGCCTGTGTCCGTGGCCTCTGGCCTCTTCTCCATCTGCCTTTCTCAGCACAGCTGTTAAGGATTTGGGGGATTAAATTGGCCTGGCCTACCTAGATAATTCCATTTACTCTCCCCGTCTCAAGTCCCCCTCCGTGTCCATGATCACACTGCCGAGTCCCCTTTGCCATGGGAGCTTCCCCACTCCCGGTCCCGAGGACGAGGACATCTTTGGGGCCATGAATCCGTAGACCACACTAAGGCACCTGTTTGAGTTCATGGCTTTCCATCAGGGGGTATGGCCCTGGGTGAGCGCAGAGGCACAAACCGGCTTGCTCTCCACATGTGAGTACTCGGGGGAGAGATTCACTAAGCTTCTCCTGTGTGATTCATCTCTCAGTGGCTTCACGACTCATTTCAGGATCTGGGATAGTGGCACTGGTGTCTCCATTTTCCTCAGCGAGGTCTTCTCTTTGCCTCGTGTCACGATGGTACCGCGCCTCAGACGCGCGGAAAGTCTTGCCTGGGAGTGTATCTTTGTGGTTGATACCCCTGGCGACCCCGCGGATTACGTCGCCGGTCCCGGGTGGATGGCATCCGCTGGCCAGCTGGGAGTCCCCACCGCTGGCCTTCTACCCCGAGCAGCGCTGAGCACCCAGAGCACAGCCGTGCTGGAGACTCTCAGACGGACTTGACCGTTCGAGGTTCCTGCCGCGGGGGCCTCGGGGGCGAGGGCGATGCCGGCCCGGGTGCTCCCCTGCTCTCATCTGTCAGCGCAGAAGGCTCCGTCACTCTAACAAGCTGCCTGACAATAAAGCGCCTCAGGGCTAAGGCCTCGGCAGCAAAGAAAGGAAAGCCTAGAGCAGCCATACCGGGTCCCTACGGGCCTGGACTGGCGCACGTCGAGTTCCCCTCCTGCTGCTGGACAGCACTCTTCCCTCGGTGGCCCCTTCTGCCTGCAAGGAGCCCGGGAGACCTGTAGCTCTGCGTGGGGCAGTAGGTGGACTGGGGCAGAAGGGGCAGGTGGGTTCTGTGGTTCGGCCGTGCCCTCTGCCTCCCTGCATCTCTGGCCCTCCTGCTCCTGGGCTGCACTCTGGCCTGGTTCCCCACCCGCCCTGCCCCGCCATCCACAGCCCTGCTGTCTCCTTTTTAACGCACTGGCTCTGAGTCTCAGGGGTCTTCACGGTCTCTTCCTCTGAGTGCAGCCATAATTAAATCATTTTTAACAAGGTGGTTCCTCATTTCCCAGGCTTTGGTGCAAGGCAGGGAGACCACAACGTATCCCCAGTTTGCTCCCTAGAAACGTGTGATTTTTAAAATTTTTTTAAAAGTTTATTTATTTTGAGAGAGAGAGTGGGGGAGGGGCAGAGAGAAGGAGTGACAGATTCCCAAGCAGGCTCAGCACTGTCAGCGCAGAGCCCGATGCAGGGCTCGAACTCACGAACCGTGAGATCATGCCCTGAGCCGAAACCGAGAGTCCGAGGCTTAATCGACTGAGCCCCCCAGGCACCCCTAGAAAGTGCCATCTTGAGCTGATGACATGGACAGGGGAGAAGGGCACGTGCTGGACCTCGGGGGAAATGAAACACGTCCGACGCTGTCACCTTCCCACTTAAACCCCTGTGAGGCCCACCTGTGGCCTTAGGACAGACCTACGTACCCGTGTCACCTCGGCTTTTCTGTGGTGCCCCCAGAATCATCACTTAGTGTGTATTTGGCTCCAGTGACATGCACAGAAATAGCAAACGGAAACTAAAAGTATAACAGTGTTTGATGAATAAAGACCACTGTTACTAATTGAAGACTCATCAATCGATTGCTGGAATATCTGATCCATTGGAATATTTTGCTTAGTTCTTACCCTGCACCCTCCCTGGCCTGCCCACTGCTCACCTCTTAGTCTCTGGGAGCTCTCTCTCTCTCTCTCTCTCTCTTAGCCTCGCCTAGAGCCACCCCCCACTCGCTCCTCTGTAGGCCGGTGCCCACCATGTTTTCAGATCCTGCTAGAAATACCACTTCCAAGAGGTCTTCTCTTACGGGTTTCCATCCCGTTCCACAAGCACAGCTTGACCGTGATCTGTGATCTGTGACTGTGCGTGGGCACTTCTCCTTCACTGCCCGAAGCACGCCCGCACTTACACCTCCACACGCGTTATTCTCTTCCCGTGGTCCTGCCTCGCCAGCCCGGGAATCTCCTCCAGGAGCCTGGGCACTGCTGACGGGCACCCAGTGCCCCAGGGTGCGCGGCGCTGGGCCTGGCCCACGGCGCTGTGTTTTCTAGGAGCAAACCGATAAACGCAGGGATGGTGGGGGGCTAGGCTGAGCCCGGACACAGATGGCAGGAGAGCCCTTGCTTGTGCGGCTGGTGTCCAGATTCAAGCTCTTCATTACCGGTGACCACTGATGTGCCCTTGAGAAGTGTGAGAAGGCGGGGCCCCCAACCTGCTCCGCAGCCCGCTGGACTCTCTGGTCAGCCTTCCTTTTTTCTGTCCCCCTGCTCATTGTTCTTCCCACGTGGATGTAAGTTTCCCGTCTCTGTCACCTATGAACTCTGCGAACCCTACCGTTTCCTTTTACAGTTTCGAGTGGTGGAAATATTTTGTTAGCTATTTTCAGCATGTATTTCAGATAAACGCACCTCAAGACATAGAAGACAATTCGCAGACCCGAGCAATGGGGTTTTCCTTGAAGGCGCCTTGATATATTTGAAAGAGATTAAAGATGTTTCTTGCCATCCTTACTTGATGCGTATAGAATTTCCTCAGATGGGCAGTTGTGTGAAGTTTCCCAGCTTCCATCTCTGTTCAAGTTGAACATGTGTTCGTGCATACCATAATAATCCTTTTACAACACTCATTGTATACATTTATGCTTTAACACTGCCATGGTGACCAGAATAAGGAGTTGAAAAAAACTTTGATCAAAGATCCAATTACAAATGAGTTACATGTTGCAACAGTATGTACTTTTATTTATTGAGTCAAAATCATAGCATTTCTCAACGGAAAATTCTAGATTTGCAACACGATCTCTAACATTTATTTTCTTTTTTTTAATTTTTGAGAGAGAGATAGAGAGAGAGACAGAGTGGGAGCAGGTAAAGGGCAGAGAGAGAGGGGGACACAGAATCCGAAGCAGGCTCTAGGCTCCGAGCTGTCAGCACAGAGCCCGACGCGGGGCTCGAACCCACAAGCCGTGAGATCGTGACCTGAGCCGAAGTCGGACGCTGAACCAACTGAGTCACCCAGGCACTCCTCTAACATTTCAGACCTCAGTTGTGTTGAGAACTATCTCAAATCTGAGGGAAACAATTTCAGAACTTCCAATGACCTGCTTATATGTTATAAAAAACTTACTTGCTCCCAGAGGGTGAATGGATGAACACCAGCCCATCCAATTTAACTTTGGCGAAGAGCTACATCCTGGTTCTTGTCACGTACAGGAAATGGGAGGCATTTTTATGCTGGCATTTGGCTTGGCTCAGCAATCCTTCTACCTTCTTGACCGTGGTTATATCGGTCTCCTCGAGGCTTTTAGCCTCTGGTCAGTCAGTACTGTTTCTGTCACAGCTTATCAGTTGCCATTCTAAAATCAAGGGTGATAGCATAGTTTGATCGCTTTTCTCCTCACAAATGGGTCAACGTGCGCAGTCCCTAATGGGGGACAGGAGTGACATCTCATGGTGTCACTGAAAGACGGCTCATGAGGTCTCATGAAGTCATTGAAAAATAAAAACCACCTGCTTTACGCCAAATGAGAACACGTTTGGTATGAAGAGAGTAATGCCCAAGGTAGTTAACTCCTGCCTGGTCATCATCAAAAAATGATTTCGTGGGGCGCCTGGGTGGCGCAGTCGGTTGAGCGTCCGACTTCGGCTCAGGTCACGATCTCGCGGTCCGTGAGTTCGAGTCCTGCGTCGGGCTCTGTGCTGACAGCTCGGAGCCCAGAGCCTGCTTTGGACTCCGTGTCTCCCTCTCTCTCTCTGTCCGTCCCTTGCTCACACTCTGTCTCTCTCTTAAAAATAAATAAACATTGAAAATTAAAAAAAAAATAAAATAAAAATGATTTCTTGCGACGACAGAAGAAAACTGCCATGGTAAAAGCAGGGTCCTCCTGACCTCCAGCTGACCAGTCCCGATGATGCGCCCACTGCGTGGGGCCGGGGAGGCTGGGCGCTGAGGGGTGGCGGTGGGTGGGTCAGGGCACAGGTGCCACAGCCCTGCTGACTGCATTTCCAGATTCCATCTGGTCTCCCTTCTCCCCTCCCAAGGGGAGGGGAGCAGCACCAGGTGAAGCGGTCCTGTCCCCCTGCTGCTCTCATGCCGGGGATGGCCTGTAACACCGTCCTGGCGAACGAGACGTTAAGCCAGTGCTGCAGGGGTCCAGCCACGGTTTTATTTTTCCTGGGAACAGGAGCAGATGTCAGTCTTTCTTTTCTCATCTCCACGCCTTGAATACAAAATGGCACCTGGATGCGGGCGGCCGTCGTGCCGGTGAAGCGACCAGCGGGAGGAAGGACCCCTGCACTGACCGGCGCCATCAGCAGCCCATTGCCGGACACGCCGCTGTGTGAGGGCGAGGGGCGGGGCTTTCCGTTGCTTCTGGCAGGATGCGTTTCCACCGATGCACGGGGTCTGACTGCAAGAATGCACCGGGCAAAGGGGGTGCCCTTGCACAGGTGTATCCAGTGCCCTCCAGGGGACGGGGCATCACCGCGTCCCAGGGAGAACAGAGGAGGAGAGATGCCAGGGCAGGCAGCCCGCGAGCTGCGCACTCGCGGAGAAGGAATCAGTCACCTGGCGGATTTTGGCCTCGGGCAAGCGTCCAGGCAGGACATCCTGGCACAGGGAGGGCATTGGTGAGGGTGGGGAGGCTGGAGAGGCTGGCACTTGTGGGGAACTTCAGGTGATGGGTGTGGCTGGAGGGGAAGGGACCCAGGGCAGCTGGAGGACGGTAAAGGTAGACAGGTGAGCAAGAGCCAGCTCTCAGGGCCATCCGTGCCCGGTGCACAGTCAGCCTTGTCCTTCTGGGAGTGTTGCACCATGTGAAGCTGGGGCGTGGTGTGGTCAGACATCATTTCCTAAGACTGCGTTGGGCAAGGGGTGTGTTAGGTGACCTCCGTGTGGTCTAAGCTGAGAACGACGAGGACCTCAACTCAGACGGGAGGACAGTGAGAGGAGACACCTCCTCGATGCTTGGGGACAGAGGCCCGACCGTCCGTGTTGAGTCAGAGGCAGGTGGAAAGAGGAAGGGGATTTTTTTGATGACACTGCTGGCTCCCAGACTGGGGTGAGAGCTGTGAAGACAGTGAGGTTTTCTAAGAGCCACTGGGAGGATAAAGAGACTCTGATGGAGACGCAGAAGGGTCGTGCCGGGCCTGGCCGGGGCGGAGGCGGTCAACTGGTCTGAATGGCCATGGGCTGCGAGAGGTGTAGACGAGACCGCGGCTCCAGACTGGAACCGGCAGCGTTCCAAGGCAGAGAGACCTCGCCTTGCTAACCTGGTCCGCCCGGTGGCCGGGGAGTCCCGCGCCTGAAGGGGTTGCTGTGTTAGAGTCAGGGCATCAGAGTCTTTGAGGAAGGAGAGTCTGAACAATGACAGGCAGCGGTTGGCCAGCTGGTGGGCTCTCTCTTCGTTTGCCTCCTGCCAGGTGAGGGACTTCCTGCATCTCGGCCACTCAGAGTGACAGAGTAGAGGGGTGGTGTCCTTCTGTCTCTTTTATTTGATTGTCTTCCCTTGTTGGCTAACTAAGCTCAAACTAATTACCCTGCATCTTATGGCTAGACAAGGGGGGAGAAAAGCCCTAAGTACTTTCCACCAGGTCAAAGGTGGCTGGTTCTGCCGGGTAGAAAAATGATCTTAGACTTCCAGGGACCGCAGCAGCTTGCTTCGGTAAATATTCCGTTTTCAAGTAACTTACTTCTTGGTGAAGCTCTTTAAAGAGGGGGTGTGGTGTTCCTCCCAGACACCCGTGCTCTCGCTGCCGGCCTCACATAGGTTGCTTGAAGCAGCCACATGTTTTAGGACCATAAAGAGCCTCACAGGGGAAGGAGTTCAACCCTGTCCCCGTATGAAGACGAAACATGATCCAGAAAAGACAAATAACATTTCCAGAGATAAACGGTGTGTTAACAGTGGTGAGGATGAAAATGAACAAAAACACGGGTTTCTTTTTTTTATTTATTTTTAAAAAAAATTTTTAATCTTTATTTATTTTTGAGAGAGAGAGAGAGAGAGAGAGAGCGCGCAGGGGAGGGGCAGAGAGGGGGACACAGAATCCGAAACAGGCTCCAGGCTCTGAGCTGTCAGCTCTGAGCTCTGAGCCCGACGCGGGGCTCAAACTCACGGACCTCGAGATCATGACCTGAGCCGAAGTCGGACGCTTAACCGGCTGAGCCACTCAGGCGCCCCCAAAACACAGGTTTCTTAAATTTCAGTTAAATATTCTTTCCCCTTGCTGTCTAGGAAGGAAGATATTTCAAAGACTCTGGACACATAGAGACAAACGATAGATGATAGACGGATAGATAATACTTTGTCACTTATGTCTATAAATGACACACGCATTTGGTCCTTAAACCAAACTGTTGTGTAGTCAGGGAAAATATTTTTATCCCCATTTTACAGATGAGGAAACAGAGTCATAATAGCATCAAATGGTTTTCCCAAATTCACAGAGCAGGAGCATGACGCAGGTGAGAACAGAAACGATTCCTGGTCCCAACTCATCTCTTTGTAGTCGATTTATTACGTAATACAGAGGAATTCCGGGCTCAGCATTCATTTGCTCCATTCAGTAGACAAGAGTTACGGAAGCATGCACTTCCGTTATATCCTGTTAAGTTCGCTACATCCCAAGTTGCCTGATGATAGAGCAGCCTCTAGGCACTAGCCCTTTCGGTTCATTCCTTCCTTAAATTACTTCCTTAAAACATATTCAATATTTTTTTTTCATTAGTGGAGGTCCATTGACACTTGGGAAAATTTATTTATTTTTATTTTTTTAAAAAGTGATTGATGGGGCACCCGGGTGGCTCAGTCGGTTAAGCGTCCGACTTCGGCTCAGGTCACGATCTCGCGGTCCGTGAGTTCGAGCCCCGCGTCGGGCTCTGTGCTGACCGCTCGGAGCCTGGAGCCTGTTCCGGATTCTGTGTCTCCCTCTCTCTCTCTAACCCTCCCCTGTTCATGCTCTGTCTCTCTCTGTGTCAAAAATAAATAAATGTTTAAAAAAAAAAAGTGATTGATGAATTGTAAACTAAAGCTCTTGACCCTGCCTAAGAAAACTGTGTTTATACTTACCCTGTGGCTCTGCAACCCCACCTGCAGGGATTTGCCCTGAGGTGCACCTCTGACTGTATGAAAATGTAAGTGCGCAAAGCAGTTCAGGGCAGCCAAGTTAGCTAAATACCCAAGCATAGGACATAGGCTGGCTGAGCCATGGGGCACTCATACAGCTGTTCGAGAAAGCAAGAAAAGTGCTGAGAAATCGGCAGAATGTGATTTCCAGGAAATGCGATTCAACAAAAAATGGCAGATTGCAAAGGAGCATGTATAGGATACGTTCTGTGGAGAAAACAAGGAAACAAACATTACCTGCTCACCTTTGCAGAAGGCAACAGAGTGAGGATAAACCAGAAGACAATGAAACTGGCTTCCTACAAGGGGTTGGCGGAGAGACAGAATGGAAGGCACACGGGAGGGAAAGACCTTCTCTCTGGATGTCTCCAAGGATACCTTTGACCTTCAGAAGCATATTCACAATACTTACAAATGTAAAATTAAATCAATAAAAATGGGAAGGGGGAAAACGTGGAAGGAAACCGAAACAAAGGAATCCAGTCATTCTTTTCCAATAAAATACAGTGAAGGGAACTAAGAAAGAACAGATCCAAATGATTTCTGAACACAGCCTTTGACTCTAGATCCAAAGGACTTCGTAGCATGTGGTACGAGGCATCAGGGGAGAATCGCAGACAAATCCTGACCTCTTGTCATGGTTGCTTTGTTGTTCTGCTGAGGGCAAGGGAATTAGGGAACTGTTAGATGCACTATAGGGCTGAGCAGATGAGCGAATCCACTGATGCTGTCGGGAACAGGACTTCACTGTGGTAGAAGAGATAACACCTGACTTCTCAAATATGCAAACGTGGGCGTATGTGTGCAGGTGTGCTTGTCTATAATGTGCATATGTGCATATATCTGTGTGTGCTCACTTACTGCCTAGTGTGTGTGCTGCAAGGCCAAGAGGAGCAGACACCCAATAGCAGTGAGCACCCCTGGTCCCAGATCTTGGTCTCTAACTCCACCACAAGGACCAGTGTTCCTCGAGGAAGTGGCTGATTCCAGGCTGAGCATGGTAGGTCCAAGATGGCCCTGAAACATTTTGCTGGTAAGGAATGCTGAGGAAATGCCTGTGGACTCAAGGTCATCTTCAAGGGACTCTCACCTGACCTTTAATAGACCAAATATGAGCAAAATAATTACATACAGAAATGAATTATAAGCCATTGAAATAGGAAATTATGGTCCTTACTACTTAAATACTCATAATATCCCCAAGAAGTAGATGCAGGAAATGGTAAAAAGGAGGGAGAAGAAGCGAGGGTGTGTGCCCCTTCCAGGGCCGGTGAGTAACTTTGTGGGAGTGCCGAGTGAGGAGGCCATCACGCACAAGTGGACAAACCGGAACCCTCCATGGAAGCCAGTTCTGGGCAGATAGAGATTCACAGCAGAATAGTCACCAGATCTTCAGGTGTCTCCCTACAGATCGCTTGCTAGTTTCAAGTGAAACGAAAGGAGTGATTATACGGAGGGGAAATCAGACAAGGCCCGGATCAGGATTCAGACCAGATGAGCCAGATGGACAGCAAGAGATTCCAGATGCATATTCTGATAAAGACACCACCTCCCCTTGGTAGTATTTCAGCTGAAAATGCGTAACCTGAATCGAACCATGAGGAAACATCAAATCCGCACTGAGAAATGGTTTAAGAACAGGGAGATGAGATGTCTATATTCTTCCAAAATGTCTGTGTCATAAAAGACAAAGAAAGGTTCTGGAAATGTGCCAGATGGAAGGATTCTAAGAAATAGAGCAATTAAAGGCAATCCTCGACCCCTGACTGTATTCTGTTCTGTGGGGTTTGGGAGGGGTATTCTATAAAACACCAACTGGGTGGAAAAAACTGGAATATGGATGGCAACCGGATGAACATACGCATCAGCAATTTTAATTTACTGAAGTTGGCCACAGTGCTGTCTTTATATAAGAAAATACTCCTATTCTTAGGAAATACACAATGAAATATGTTGGGGGGCAAAGGGTCTAGGTATGTAACTCACTCATAACTGAGTTAAAGAATAGAGCGCACACAAGTGAATGCAAATGGAAATAAAAGGTCAACAAGAGAGAAATCTGGGTGTTCGTGGTATCATTTTTATGCTTGCAACTTTTCTGTAAATTCGAAATTACTTCCAAATAAAAATCTTGAAAAGTGAGTGCTGAGGGGCGCCTGGGTGGCTCAGTCGGTTGAGCGTCCGACTTAGGCTCAGGTCATGATCTCACGGTCTGTGGGTTCGAGCCCCACGTCGGGCCCTGTGCTAATAGCTTGGAGCCTGAAGCCTGTTTCGGATTCTGTCCCTCCCCTGCTCACGCTGTCTCCCTCTCTCTCTCTCTCTCCCCCTCCTTCTCTCTCTCTCAAAAATAAATAAACATTTAAAAAAATGTTTAAAAAGTGAGTGCGAAATATACATAGGTGAAATATTTAGGATGAGTTAAGCTGCTTTATGGAAGAAGAGGAATGGATACGATGTGATTAAATTTCTGTATTTACGTGATCGGTTTTAGCATCCGAACATGATGCACAGCTATGATATCCTCCTTCCGAAAACAAACCTTCTGAAAGTCCTCACTACTCTTTGGCTGTGTTATGTTGCTTGAACTCATTTTCTTCATTTATAACATAGACTTTGGGAGCTAAGGGATTAGTCTCATTAGATAATCGAATGTTCTTTCTGGCTCTACCAATCAGTGATTAGACCAAATGTTTATTTTCTGATTTCAGCTACTCACAACATTAAATAAGCTACTTTCAGATTCTCCATGTCTCCAATATCCTCTTGAGAATCATTTTCTCATGACTCAGAAATTCTTTTAGGCATAGAAACGACTTTGCTTAGTGGGTCAACAGGAACATGGGTTTTTCTAACAAGGTGTTTACAAAACAGGCCGCCTTGTCCAGGCCAGCGACTTTGATCTGGTTCTTTCTATCAGTTCTTGGAAGTGGTCCAAATTAACACCCCAGTATCCTAAGATCTCACTTCTTCTCCAAATGAAAAGAATCTGGGAAAAGAAAATGAACTGGTCTCTGACTGAGCGAAGGAGCGCCCGCACCAAAAACCGAGCCCCTCCCGGTGTTTGAAGAATCTCAAAGTCCCCTGCAGACCTTGTTGTTCCTACAGTCCTCCTTGGTCAGGGTCTGGAAGCAGTAGCCTGGAGCAGTGAAGCCCAGCTCAAAGCCAGTATCTTCCCCTCATGGTGGGGAGCCACGGAGCTCCCTCAGAGACCACAGTGCCTTTGCTCCCCCCCACATCCCTTCCATAGTTGGGCGAAATGGCTTCCAAGCCCATATAACGTCCTATAACTTGATGTGTTCTTTCCCTGAACAAAAGGGGAGAGGATCCCAGTCCTCACCAAGATGTCCCCCCCACTGGAAACAGACAAGGAAGCCCTGGCTTGTACATCAGTTTCTTGAAAGTCTTCACGGAAGCTCCTCCTTCCTGCTCTGCGGGGGGGTCGCGTCAGTAACACGGAGTTTTCAGGTGTGCAAGGTGGGTAACACATCTCCAGCTACAATGGTTTATGGCACAGAAGCGGACCCTGCCTGCCTGCTTGATGTCGATTACCTGGCCATCCTCAGCAGAGCCGAACTTATTTTTGGCTCCGACAATCACGCCTGCATTCTAGAACCGCTTCCGTTGGCCCCTCCACACCCCGCCAGCATGAGATTGGCATGTCCTCGCTCGAGGTCACGTCCGGTCACCGCTTCACTTGGCCGCTGCCCTGTCTCTCCTCTTACTTCTTCAGATGCTCTCTCCAATTTTCCTTCTAAAACACCATTTCATCTCTTTCTGAAAACCCATCAAGGCCTGGGACACACTTCCAACTCTTTAGTGAGGCCACAAGGCCCCTCACTACCTGCTCACCTCCAGCCCAACACTGGAGTGCCCTGATATGTTGCAAACCTCCACCCTCTTGAGCCTCCGGGCTTGCTCTCTGTCTACACCGTGGAGCTCCCTCCAGCCTACAGGACCTGCCTGGGTGTGAGCTGCCCCAGGCCTCTTCTCTGCCCAACGGTCCTCTCTGGGGACAGCCCTCAGCCCAGGGTGTCTTGTGCACATGCACCTGTTCCCCTCTGCTGGATGGGGAGCCTGGAGGGGAGATCCTGGGACGTCGGGGTTTGGAGCGCAGTGATTACTGAAGGAATATAATGTTTGACTTCTAGAGTGGGCATTCCAAAGTTTCAGGAACTGGAAGGCAGTTCCTCTTACGGCAGGCGTAAGGCTTGGGCGGGAAGGGAAAGACTATGAGGGACAAGGAAAGAAGGGGGGAGAGGAAGAAGTGAAGAGGAAAGTGAGGAAGAGAGAGGATGACTCCTCAGGGACCACCCACAGACCTAACGGTGCTCTTGGGCAGGGGGCTCACATACTCTCACACGGATCTTTCATCTGGAACCCCCCCCCGCCCACAGCCTCCAAGCTCACCTTCTACTTGCTAACAAATCAAGCATCTCTTGAATGTGTGGTGAGATGAAGAACTTTCATGAGGCTAACTCTAGTTTTTATGTGACTATAAGCAAAGATTAAAAAAAAAAATCCCCATGATCATGAAGCTGGCATTTTAGTTTTTATTTTTTATTTGTTTTTTTTTTAAACATGTTTATTTTTGAGAGAGAGAGAGGAGAGAGAGAATCCCAAGCAGGCTCTGAGCTGTCGGCACAGAGCCTGATGCAGGGCTTGAACTCGTGAACTGTGAGATCATGACCTGAGTCAAAGTCGGACCCTCCACTGACTCAGCCACCCAGGCGCCCCTGAAGCTAGCATTTGAGTGAGGAGGTAGAATAAACAGGGCAAATCAGTTAACTGGAAATAGTCCAGGTAGGAAGATTAAGTAAGGCCAGGGACAGGAAGTGTGTTCAAGTTTTAGGCAGGGTGGCCCCTAGAGGTTCCCGAGGATGCCCGGGTACAGGTGAGGAGGGGAAGAGAATGAGCCTAGTGAGGATTCAGCAGCAGAAGGGTCCAGAGAGGGATCGGCATGTGTGCACCTCTCCACGTGGGTGCCAGAAAAGGCCTGCGGGGCTGGGGACCACGGAGCAGGGAGGCAAGAGGCATAAGTCCAGACGGCCGGGGATGGGGGGTAGGGGGGCAGGACTGGCAGATCATTATGAGGACCTCGCTTCCTCTGGCCTGGAGGGACTTTTCCTAGAGAAAGAACATGGTTTGGAACTCTACGGGAGAGACAGCAGCGACCGACAGGAGGTGGGATTGGGGGAGCGTCAGCGGGGAGGTAGTGACTTGGCATCTGGGCATATGTAGAGGTAGATGGCACAGAATTTGCTGATGGATGGAACGTGAGGGAAGGAGAACACAGGAGTCCTTGTCACTGCAGCGTTTTCGGCCTCAGGGCAGCAGAAAGGTTGAAACGTTCGTTCATTTACCGACGTGGGAAAAACCGCAGGACGAGCGGGTTTGGGGCGAAGGTAACATTCGGAACCTAGTTACAGCCCTGTTAGGTGTGCCTTCCGGGCATCCAGGCGGAGGTGTGACTTAGACTGGGGGTCCAGCCTCATCTTCTGGGTTCAGATAGGACTGGACCGGGGGGCTGAGTGAGAGCAGCAGGGCTGGGACATGATAAGGGGCCGTGGGCCAGTCCTACAGCCTTCCAACATACAGCCTATATGTCCTTCCAACAGTAGGAAGCTGGGCAGATACAGCTTCAACAGATGCGACCCCAGGGGACGGCCAGTAAGGTAGGAGGCAGTCCCGGGAGTGTGGTGTCCTGAAGGCCGAGAGAAGGACGTGTCGATGCGAGGGAAGGGTGAACTCTGCCCAGTGTGGTTAGCAAGTCAGACGAGGTGAGGACTGAAAATTCGCCTTTGTCCGGAGTGGCGCAGGCTGGCAGGTGGCCGGGGGAACAGCAGAGTTTCTCTGAGTAGTTGAGGCAGATGTCTTAAGACAGTGTTACTGGGGCTGGTTCGAGAGCAGGTGGGAGGTGAGAAACCAGAGCCAGTCCAGGGCACGGTCTGGGTGCTGTTGGTTGTGAACAGGAGAGAGGCTGGGTGGGGTGAGGGAGAAGAGGGGCTATGGATGGTCGTCTTCCTGCAGGAGAGCCCAGGGCGTGTGTGTGTGTGTGTGTGTGTGTGTGTGTGTGTGTTGGAGAGCCAACTGTACATGACTTGGGATTAGGCCATGCCGAGGGGGACGGTGAAGGCATTTCCTCTACTGGAAGAGGGGCTGGGGTGCAGTGCCCAAGTGGCAGGGTGACTGTGTACTGGGCAGGATCACCCGGGAGGAGCCTTCTCCCACAGGCTGGGCCACCGCTGGCTGGGAAGGTCTCTGCAGACACCACACTCTTGGTTGCCTGCTGTCCCCAGGCCCAGCTCGGGGGTCTTGGGGAAGCAAAGGGGTTCGGGTTCACTTTGGCCACGTTGGTGGAAGACTCTGCGAGCGCAGGTGAGGCTCCTGTGGTGTGCAGGGCGCCTCGGAACTCAGTCTTTCGTGTTCCTGGGTGAGAAGCCCCGGGCGGCGCCCAGCGAGGAGGGGTGGGTGCGCTCCCCTGGGCGGGCGTGGGCCCAGCCATCAGGCCCCCTCCGGCAACTGCGCGTGGGGGGCGTAAGCCCACGGATTCCCTTGAGCGGGGTTTTGGCCGCGGAACCGCCCCTTGGGGCGCCCCCCACCCCCGCATCCCCACCCAGGCGCGCGCACCCCTGGGGGCTCGGGGTGGAGGGCGAGCGGGCTTGGGTTGGCATAGGAGCCCAGAGGGAGGCGACACCCCGGCCCCAGCCGCTGCCCTGCGCCACGTGGCCGCTCCCCTGGCTGTTGCTAAGGTCTGGGAGTTGGGGGGCACACAGGCCTGGAGGGTCCCGCACCCCCCGCTCTCACCACGCGGCCCAGCCGGGCTCCATTCTCTTGGTGCTCGCACTGCATTGGCAAGGAAGGCCCCTGGGGCTGGAGGGGCAGGGCAGGCCGGGCCCCTGGCCTTTGAAGGGTGGTCCTTTGGGATCTCCCCCCCCCCCCGCCCCCGCCCCGCGGCGAGGGTGGTTGTCCCCGCGTGGGAGCAGCGCCCCCTGCAGAGGCGACATCCTCGCCCAGTGGAGGTCCCCGCGCGCGCGCGGGCATTAGTCCATTCACTGCGACTCCCTGAGCCCCGCGGTGGCCCTGACACGCCAGCCACCGAATCTATGAATGGGGAGAGGGAGAGAAGCCGCGTCTGCCTCCACTCCCGCCCCTCCCCCGCCTCCCTCCAGGCCGAGCCAGATACAAAGTGACAAGGGGCCGGGCGGGGGTGGGGGGGCACTGCGGGGGCGTGCAAGTCTGGCTGGAGACAGCACTATTTATATACTCCCGAGCTCCAGGACAAAGAGGGCTGGTCGGAGTCCCCCGCCCCCCAGCCCCAGAGCCTCCCCGGCCCCCTCCCCGGTGGCTTTGATTTCATTACCTCCCCCCCCCCCCCCGGGGGCGGGCTGGCAGGTGCGGGGGTGGGAGCCGTCTCCGCGGGAGCAGCCTTGCCAAAGGTCCGGCTGCTGACGTCGGAGAGCGCCCGCTCCTGTCAATGAAGGCAGCGGCAGCCTGGGGACGGTCTGGCAACGAGGCTACAGACGTCATCGCCTCCTGTTGGACGCGGGGGGTGTCCGAGCAGCAGCTCCGGCTTAAAGGAAAACTCTCCAAGTTCCAGGCAGCCGCGGAGAGTCGTTCCTGAGAGCACATGCACCCCCAGATGCCCAGTGTGCGCGGCACACGGGCTGGCACACGCGCGCGCGCACACACACACGCACACACACGCGCGCACACTCGCACTCCTGTTCTGCATAGATGTGTGGGTCCAAACTTGCGGCAGCACCGAGAGAATGGGCTGAGATGGACCGGTCCTCCTTGGCGCCTGGAGGGCTCAGCGCGGCTTCCCTCGACACCCCCAGATGGAAGGGAGGGAAAGAAGACCGCGACACCCCGGTTAGAGTTGTCCCCCCTTTTCTGAGAAGATCGGCGCGAAAGCCGGGGTGCCCGAAGCCTTTGGAATATGCCTGCTTGGCGGAGCCGAAGCGAGCGTTCTTGGAGAGGTCCCGAACTTGGGCCACCGGCCTCGCCTGGCAACTCGTTTTGCGCAGTTTTCGTCGGAGCCCCGGACCCGCCGCGCTCCTGGCCGGCTGGCGCCGCCACCCCCACCTTTTCCCTCTCCCTTTTTCAAAGGCACGAACTTGAAATGAAGCGGAGACCAGGTCCGCGCCTCAGCACACTTTGGCGGGTAAGTTGATAGTTGCTTTTACCTATTATTTAACCCTTGGGAGTCCGGAAAAACTTCATTCGAACCTTTTCCCCTACTTCCCCCCCCCCC